>NC_091466.1:68446525-68746525 GCF_027789765.1 Dendropsophus ebraccatus | reverse complement strand
GGGGCACAGGGGGCACATTTGCAGTATGGTCTCACAAGGGGAAATATTACAGTATGGGGTACCATTACAGTATGGGGCACTATTATAGTATGGGGGGCACTATTACAGTATGTGGACCCAGGGGAACTATTAACATATGGGAGCACAGGGGGCACTATTACAATATGTGGGCCCAGGGGAACTATTAACATATGGGAGCACAGGGGGCACTATTACAGTTTTGGAGCAGATTACAGTGATCTCACAGAGGAAATATTACGGTATGGAGACTATTACCATATGGGAGGACAGGAGGCACTATTACAGTATAGTTTCACAGGGGGCATTATTACTGTTTATAGACACAGGAAGCATCATTACAGTAACTAACTGAATAATAATATTGTATTGTATTAAAACTGAAACGAATATGGTACATTATTGTTAGTATTTTCTATGTGTGTCCCATTTATACTTCAAGTTTAAAACCCCTATTCTAGGGCATCCTTTAACCTAACCTAAGGTGAGAACTAAGAATTCCCTGTACTTAGCCAAATGCAGATAATTGCTTGGAACCCCAGAGATCAGCTTTACCCTGCAGGGAAACACGGCAGCAAGTATTCAGTTCTACTATGAAGTAAGGTTCAGGGAAGAAAAAGAGCGCTGCACCTCACACCTATGGCTGACACTAGTGCCTCTCGGCTGCATAAAAAACTCAGAATTTTGTGTATGAATTGATCAAGCCACACTGCCCCATGTACCGGGTGCAGGTATCTGATACACATGGGTCCCTACACTGTGTCCACACTGTGTCGGTCAGTGGCCACCACCCCCGCAGGCGTGCACAGTCAGGGAAGGGAGGCCATGGAACAGTCCTGCAACCCCCATGCCACAGGACCAGACCCAAAAATGCCACACCAAAACCCAGCCAGCACCACCCCAAACAGCACAAGTCTGGATAAGGTATTGCGCTCACCATAGCTACTGCAGATAGAATGGGACAAACAGGAGGGATAAAAGCACATGCACTCAGGTGTCTCCTGCTGATTGCGGTCATGTGGTCATGCGGTCATGCGGTCATGAAGTATTACATATGAGGCACTGAAATAAATAGGACATGGATCATGCATGGAAATACTGATGCGTGATGTGACGCGCTTCGGGGATCTACCACCCTCTATATCACACATGTCTGATGAAGGGAGTAGTAGACCCCTGAAACGCACCACTTCATTTCAATAAAGACGGAGATTAATCTTAAAGGAGAAGTCCAGCAAAATGTTTATTAAAATATTGAATTGCCCCCCCCCCAAAAAAAAAAAAAGTTATACAAATTACCAATATACACTTATTACAGTTATTACAGGAAATGCTTTTAAAGTGCTTTTTTCCCTGCACTTACTACTGCATCAAGGCTTCACTTCCTGGATAACATGGTGATGTCACTTCCTGGATAAAATGGTGATGTCACTTCCTGGATAAAATGAAGTGAAGTGGTGAAGTGACATCACCACTTCACATGGTGATGTAACTTCCTGGAGAACATGATGATGTCACTTCCTGGATAACATGGTGATGTCACTTCCTGGATAACATGGTGATGTCACTTCCTGGATAATATGGTGATGTCACGACCCGACTCCCAGAGCTGTGCGGGCTGTGGCTGCTGGAGAGGATGATGGCAGGGGGACACTGAGGGACACAGGGCAATGGAGGGACACTGAGCATCCCTCTGCCATCATCCTCTCCAGCAGCCACAGCCGCACAGCTCTGGAGTCGGGTCGTGAAATCACCATGTTATCCATGAAGTGACATCACCATGGTATCCAGGAAGTGACATCACCATGTTATCCAGGAGGTGACATCACCATGTTATCCAGGAAGTGACATCACCATGTTATCCAGGAAGTGACATCACCATGTTATCCAGGAAGTGAAGCCTTGATGCAGTGGTAAGTGCAGGGAAAAAAGCACTTTATGTGCATTTCGCATAATAAGTGTATATTGGGGATTTGTATATCTTTTGGGGGGTTGAACTTTAGCGTGAAATCCGCTGCGGATCCGCTGCTGTGAAGCTACCCTTAAACAGGATTTTGGCACCATTACCTTCTCCACACTTGTTCTACAAAAACTCAGATTTTCTGACCAAGTACTAGGAAGGTAACATCAGAAGGTGGGGGGCAGCAGACCTTCGATTTACACATAGAGCGCTCAAAAGAGTTGCATCTGAGTATGCACGACCCAGTGAGCGTGCGTGCATTTGTGCTTTCCATATCTGCTATATTGGTTTTATTGTGTCTGCACATGCAGAGCCGCTGTGTTCTGTATTTAGTTCCATTATATGCACAAGACAGATCTTTTCACCAAGTCTGTCAAAAAGCCTCAGAGTTGTCAGAGTGGTCAGTGTAACTAGTCAGATGGACCATTGTAGGACCAGTAGAGTTGTTTTTTCCTTTGGGGACAGGCAATTTTAGGAAATATTAAAATAAAACTTAATGGAAGTACTAGAACTTGATAGTCGGGACACAAGTTCCTTATGTATGTATAGGTTATCCGGTTAGATAAAATACATATGGAATTATCCCCCCTCCTGGAGACTAACAATTCATTCCATACATGTCTTTACCTTTCCGGCCGCCTTTCCCTCAATTTTGAGCTGCTGCTCTCTTCTGAAGACACAGAAAACTGTATCTGAGCTTTTCAGTCCATTTCTCCTCTCAACCCCCTCTTTCCCGCTCCCTTCCCAAAAGTCCCTATCTGCAACTTTGAAGCAGCTTTGTAGTGCAGGCATGATTCATCACAGTTAGTTCATTAGTAACTTGACCTCAGGCTAACCCTCCCAGCATTACAAAGAAGCTACAAAGTTGCAGATAAAGCCAGCCAGGGACTTGTTTACATCAGCTGGCTCGAAAATGGGGGGAGGGGGAGATGAAGAGAACAGCTCACACACAGTTTTGTGTGTCTTTAACAGAAAGCAGCAGCTCAGAACTGGGGGAAGCAGACTGAATAGATACTAACAAGTTTATTCAAAGATTAGAAAATGTTTACAATTTTACAAATAATTTTTTTCCAAAATTCGGAAATCTGCCCCATTAACTGCTCTTCATCTTCTCCCCCCAGTTCCGAGTCTACATTGGAGCCTTCACAAAAGAGAAGAACGAATACGCCGACCTTATAGTCTTGAGGTTTCTCTCTATTAATTCTATAGTGGATCCATGGGTCTTCATCATCTGTAGGACATCAAAATTTCACACCCATGTACACAGTCTTTGCAGCAGGCTACACTCTACAAGCAACACCCAGAGCGAGCTGCTAGAGGAGAGCTTTAAAAGCGAACTGTAATCTGAGGAGTCGTCTGCCATTTCTTTTAGTAGCCAAAATTTTGGAAGTTGACTGTGGAAAGGTGCTGACTCTCCTCCAAGCAAAGGTTGCACTTATTAATGGATTTACAATGTATAAATCCTACTAAAAAGCGATAAATGCTGCCAAAATATTACAAGCTGGGTACACGCGTACTGGATTCATGGGAAACAATGGGGAGAATTGTCCAGGAGGCGCCATCTTGATAAGAGGACCGAGCATCTAAAGAATGATGGGGAAGGAGATAAACTGTGAAATACAGGCCAACGTATCAGGTTTACATACTGTATATATAATATATAGGAATGCGAGTCAGGATGATATTATGATATAGTGTGGTTTCCTACAGTCCTTGGTGCTTTAATACCCCAGTCCCTGGTGTCCAGTGGGCCCATACTGATTGTATCAGATCACCTGAGAGGTAGCCCCATTCTACTTAGTGTTTGGTAGTAGAGACGGAGCAAGATATATATTGCTCCAAAGATCTTCCACATGCAAGTCCAACACCCTCAGCCGGCATAAAAGTCCAGCGGACAGAATAAATATAAAGTGGTCCTGATCCTTAAGATCCACTAGCTAAAAAAAAAGAACCCACAACTTTCACTGTTACAATTAAGTTTCTTCCAGGTGATCGATAGATGAAGCCGGGAACAGGACATACTATGATTTATTCTCAAATACTCAGGCGTTTCATAGAAATCATAGTCTTATTGACCGCAGTGAATGAAGTATGGAGCTCTGAGGGTAACTAATCCCAGGGGCGATCCCCACAGCTACTCCCTACAGCTCTGAGGGTAACTAATCCCAGGGGCGATCCCCACAACTACTCACCACCGCTCTGAGGGTAACTAATCCCAGGGGCGATCCCCACAGCTACTCCCCACCGCTCTGAGGGTAACTAGTCCGAGGGGCGATCCCCACAGCTACTCCCCACCGCTCTGAGAGTAACTAATCCCAGGGATGATCCCCACAGCTACTCCCCACCGCTCTGAGGGTAACTAGTCCGAGGGGCGATCCCCACAGCTACTCCCTACAGCTCTGAGGGTAACTAATCCCAGGGGCGATCCCCACAGCTTCTCCCCACCGCTCTGAGGGTAGCTAGTCCGAGGGGCGATCCCCACAGCTACTCCCCACCGCTCTGAGGGTAGCTAGTCCGAGGGGCGATCCCCACAGCTACTCCCCACCTCTCCACGGGTAACTAATCCCAGGGGTGATCCCCACAGCTACTCCCTACAGCTCTGACAGTAACTAATCCCAGGGGCGATCCCTACAGCTCTGAGATTAACTGATCCCAGGGGCGACTCCCCACAGCTACTCCCTACAGCTCTGAGGGTAACTAATCCCAGGGGCGATTCCCCACAGCTACTCCCTACAGCTCTGAGATTAACTTGATCCCAGGGGCAATTCCCCACAGCTACTCCCTACAGCTCTGAGGGTAACTAATCCCAGGGGCGATCCCCACAGCTACTCCCCACCGCTCTGAGGGTAACTAATCCCAGGGGCGATCCCCACAGCTACTCCCCACAGCTCTGAGAGTAACTAATCCCAGGGGCGATTCCCCACAGCTACTCCCTACAGCTCTGAGAGTAACTAATCCCAGGGGCGACCCCCACAGCTACTCCTCACCGCTCTGAGGGTAACTAATCCCAGGGGCGACCCCCACAGCTACTCTCTACAGCTCTGAGGGTAACTAATCCCAGGGGCGATCTCCACAGCTACTCCTCACCGCTCTGAGAGTAACTAATCCCAGGGGCGACCCCCACAGCTACTCCCATCCTCCTGGCCCTAAGTGACACACACTCACATAGTGACTGACATGTCGCTCACCAGTGACAGTGGGGTGGGGATCAGCTGCTGGGGACTGGTCTAATGACTAGTTACCCCTTCCTTAGTCATTAAAATTATGACTTTTCTAAAATACCCCACCACTACAGTGTTGATCATTGCATGTCGTCTCCCTGCTCCATGGCTCTGTTTCATGCTACTTGTAGTTCGGGAGCATGAAACCTCTAAAAGATTTCCCCTTAATAAGCATATAGCAACTAACCTTGCCGCCTTCAGTCCTATAATCATTCCTCTGACTGACCAGTTAGTGGGCAGAATTTACTTCCACCGTCTCCACTCTGAGCACATCTGATGCCATTTCAGAACCTGAAACACGTTGGGACAAATGATGGACATGAATAAAGGTCAAAGGTTGAGTTTGTTTAATTGATACAATGCATCAAGATGAAGAGTTTACATGATCACAGTCACAATCTGCGTTTCTAGGACCCCTTTGGCATCATTCTTCTCTTCCCTCTGCGGGGATCCAATCCCAAAGAACAGGGACTTCAGATAGAACGGAGAAAGATTAGTCCTTGGTCAACAACCAATTGTGTTAATACAGGGAAATGATATAACATAACTTATTGTATATACTGTATGGTAATAAAATGTATGCACACAACCAAATATAGCGGAATTTCACTTATTTACTTGCTCTTGTGTCTCCAAGGAAAAGATTAAAAAAATCACAAAAATCTCTACTATGTGGTGTCGATTTCCTTTTTTACTTTCTATAGTGTACATTCTTAAAGAAATAGTTGCCCACCATTGATATCTATATAACAAATAAAGCCCCCCCCTCCAGCTTAAGACTTGGTTACAAGGTGCACGTTAGGTCCTATGGCCATCTAAGACACTGATAGGGGATGAAGCCTCGGAAGGTTCCCAGTTCAGGGGCCACAGGTAGCATCACGATCCCGGAGTGACACCCGCCCAATGCCAGGACTGACACCCAACAGACGTGAGCATTGACAACAGTTTGTACCAATGAGGCAAAGTTTCCAGAGAATTCTGCAAACTTTATAATCTAATGATAATAAATAACTTGATAATGTGCAGGTGCCAGGGCAGCAATAAAGCGTTTTACGATAGTAACATGAGAGGGCACGGCATAGCCAGACGCTGACCTAAGCTAGTGGCATACAGTGGCAATGCTGTGACCTTTGTAACTAATCACTGGTGACAACTTCTCAGCCATAAAGAGGCAGTAAATGCTCGGTCCCGGTGCCCATTTGTGGACCACTGCCCAGTTATCTACAGCGGGGATTTCCAACAACAAAGGGGGTGCGTGCTGCAGATTGAGGAGGAATGTATTAAAAAATATGTAAACTTTTGGCATCAAAACTTTGCTGAATGTTGGCGTCTGTAGTGTTCAGCAATGTTCCAAAGCGCCGATCAACGTCGCCCCAGAGGCCGCCCGAATACTCACCTTTATTCCTCCAGCAGCGTCATCAGCCTCCACCCCGCACACACTATGCCTCCTCCAGCATCTCCCATCAGCCTCCACCCCGCACACACTATGCCTCCTCCAGCATCTCCCACCAGCCTCCACCCCGCACACACTATGCCTCCTCCAGCATCTCCCATCAGCCTCCACCCCGCACACACTATGCCTCCTCCAGCATCTCCCATCAGCCTCCACCCCGCACACACTATGCCTCCTCCAGCATCTCCCACCAGCCTCCACCCCGCACACACTATGCCTCCTCCAGCATCTCCCACCAGCCTCCACCCCGCACACACTATGCCTCCTCCAGCATCTCCCACCAGCCTCCACCCCGCACACACTATGCCTCCTCTAGCATCTCCCACCAGCCTCCACCCCGCACACACTATGCCTCCTCCAGCATCTCCCACCAGCCTCCACCCCGCACACACTATGCCTCCTCCAGCATCTCCCACCAGCCTCCACCCCGCACACACTATGCCTCCTCCAGCATCTCCCACCAGCCTCCACCCCGCACACACTATGCCTCCTCCAGCATCTCCCATCAGCCTCCACCCCGCACACACTATGCCTCCTCCAGCATCTCCCACCTGTCTCCACCCCGCACACACTATGCCTCCTCCAGCATCTCCCATCAGCCTCCACCCCGCACACACTATGCCTCCTCCAGCATCTCCCACCGGCCTCCACCCCGCACACACTATGCCTCCTCCATCATCTCCCATCAGCCTCCACCCCGCACACACTATGCCTCCTCCAGCATCTCCCACCTGTCTCCACCCCGCACACACTATGCCTCCTCCAGCATCTCCCACCAGCCTCCACCCCGCACACACTATGCCTCCTCCAGCATCTCCCACCGGCCTCCACCCCGCACACACTATGCCTCCTCCAGCATCTCCCACCAGCCTCCACCCCGCACACACTATGCCTCCTCCAGCATCTCCCACCGGCCTCCACCCCGCACACACTATGCCTCCTCCAGCATCTCCCACCAGCCTCCACCCCGCACACACTATGCCTCCTCCAGCATCTCCCACCAGCCTCCACCCCGCACACACTATGCCTCCTCCAGCAGCATCATCAGCCTCCACCCCGCACACACTATGCCTCCTCCAGCATCTCCGACCAGCCTCCACCCCGCACACACTATGCCTCCTCCAGCATCTCCCACCGGCCTCCACCCCGCACACACTATGCCTCCTCCAGCATCTCCCATCAGCCTCCACCCCGCACACACTATGCCTCCTCCAGCATCTCCCACCAGCCTCCACCCCGCACACACTATGCCTCCTCCAGCATCTCCCATCAGCCTCCACCCCGCACACACTATGCCTCCTCTAGCATCTCCCACCGGCCTCCACCCCGCACACACTATGCCTCCTCCAGCATCTCCCATCAGCCTCCACCCCGCACACACTATGCCTCCTCCAGCATCTCCCACCAGCCTCCACCCCGCACACACTATGCCTCCTCCAGCATCTCCCATCAGCCTCCACCCCGCACACACTATGCCTCCTCCAGCATCTCCCACCAGCCTCCACCCCGCACACACTATGCCTCCTCCAGCAGCATCATCAGCCTCCACCCCGCACACACTATGCCTCCTCCAGCATCTCCCACCAGCCTCCACCCCGCACACACTATGCCTCCTCTAGCATCTCCCACCGGCCTCCACCCCGCACACACTATGCCTCCTCCAGCATCTCCCATCAGCCTCCACCCCGCACACACTATGCCTCCTCCAGCATCTCCCACCAGCCTCCACCCCGCACACACTATGCCTCCTCCAGCATCTCCCACCGGCCTCCACCCCGCACACACTATGCCTCCTCCAGCATCTCCCATCAGCCTCCACCCCGCACACACTATGCCTCCTCCAGCATCTCCCACCAGCCTCCACCCCGCACACACTATGCCTCCTCCAGCAGCATCATCAGCCTCCACCCCGCACACACTATGCCTCCTCCAGCAGCATCATCAGCCTCCACCCCGCACACACTATGCCTCCTCCAGCATCTCCCACCTGTCTCCACCCCGCACACACTATGCCTCCTCCAGCAGCATCATCAGCCTCCACCCCGCACACACTATGCCTCCTCCAGCATCTCCCACCAGCCTCCACCCCGCACACACTATGCCTCCTCTAGCATCTCCCACCTGTCTCCACCCCGCACACACTATGCCACCTCCAGCATCTCCCACCAGCCTCCACCCCGCACACACTATGCCTCCTCCAGCATCTCCCACCAGCCTCCACCCCGCACACACTATGCCTCCTCCAGCATCTCCCACCGGCCTCCACCCCGCACACACTATGCCTCCTCCAGCATCTCCCACCAGCCTCCACCCTGCACACACTATGCCTCCTCCAGCATCTCCCACCAGCCTCCACCCCGCACACACTATGCCTCCTCCAGCATCTCCCACCAGCCTCCACCCCGCACACACTATGCCTCCTCCAGCATCTCCCACCAGCCTCCACCCCGCACACACTATGCCTCCTCCAGCAGCATCATCAGCCTCCACCCCGCACACACTATGCCTCCTCCAGCATCTCCCACCAGCCTCCACCCCGCACACACTATGCCTCCTCCAGCATCTCCCATCAGCCTCCACCCCGCACACACTATGCCTCCTCCAGCATCTCCCACCAGCCTCCACCCCGCACACACTATGCCTCCTCCAGCAGCATCATCAGCCTCCACCCCGCACACACTATGCCTCCTCCAGCATCTCCCATCAGCCTCCACCCCGCACACACTATGCCTCCTCCAGCATCTCCCACCAGCCTCCACCCCGCACACACTATGCCTCCTCCAGCAGCATCATCAGCCTCCACCCCGCACACACTATGCCTCCTCCAGCATCTCCCACCAGCCTCCACCCCGCACACACTATGCCTCCTCCAGCATCTCCCACCAGCCTCCACCCCGCACACACTATGCCTCCTCCAGCATCTCCCACCAGCCTCCACCCCGCACACACTATGCCTCCTCCAGCATCTCCCACCAGCCTCCACCCCGCACACACTATGCCTCCTCCAGCAGCATCATCAGCCTCCACCCGCACACACTATGCCTCCTCCAGCATCTCCCATCAGCCTCCACCCCGAACACACTATGCCTCCTCCAGCATCTCCCACCAGCCTCCACCCCGCACACACTATGCCTCCTCCAGCAGCATCATCAGCCTCCACCCGCACACACTATGCCTCCTCCAGCAGCATCATCAGCCTCCACCCGCACACACTATGCCTCCTCCAGCAGCATCATCAGCCTCCACCCCGCACACACTATGCCTCCTCCAGCATCTCCCACCTGTCTCCACCCCGCACACACTATGCCTCCTCCAGCATCTCCCACCAGTCTCCGTCCTGCACACACTATGCCTCCTCCAGCATCTCCCACCGGCCTCCACCCCGCACACACTATGCCTCCTCCAGCATCTCCCACCTGTCTCCACCCCGCACACACTATGCCTCCTCCAGCATCTCCCACCAGCCTCCACCCCGCACACACTATGCCTCCTCCAGCATCTCCCATCAGCCTCCACCCCGCGCACACTGTGCCTCCTCTAGCATCTCCCACCAGCCTCCACCCCGCACACACTATGCCTCCTCCAGCAGCATCCTCAGCCTCCACCCCGCACACACTATGCCTCCTCCAGCATCTCCCACCAGCCTCCACGCCGCACACACTATGCCTCCTCCAGCATCTCCCACCTGTCTCCACCCCGCACACACTATGCCTCCTCCAGCATCTCCCACCAGCCTCCACCCCGCACACACTATGCCTCCTCCAGCATCTCCCACCAGCCTCCACGCCGCACACACTATGCCTCCTCCAGCATCTCCCACCTGTCTCCACCCCGCACACACTATGCCTCCTCCAGCATCTCCCACCGGCCTCCACCCCGCACACACTATGCCTCCTCCAGCATCTCCCACCTGTCTCCACCCCGCACACACTATGCCTCCTCCAGCATCTCCCACCAGCCTCCACCCCGCACACACTATGCCTCCTCCAGCATCTCCCATCAGCCTCCACCCCGCGCACACTGTGCCTCCTCTAGCATCTCCCACCAGCCTCCACCCCGCACACACTATGCCTCCTCCAGCAGCATCCTCAGCCTCCACCCCGCACACACTATGCCTCCTCCAGCATCTCCCACCAGCCTCCACCCCGCACACACTATGCCTCCTCCAGCATCTCCCACCTGTCTCCACCCCGCACACACTATGCCTCCTCCAGCATCTCCCACCAGCCTCCACCCCGCACACACTATGCCTCCTCCAGCATCTCCCACCAGCCTCCACCCCGCACACACTATGCCTCCTCCAGCATCTCCCATCAGCCTCCACCCCGCACACACTATGCCTCCTCCAGCATCTCCCACCAGCCTCCACCCCGCACACACTATGCCTCCTCCAGCATCTCCCACCAGCCTCCACCCCGCACACACTATGCCTCCTCCAGCATCTCCCACCAGCCTCCACCCCGCACACACTATGCCTCCTCCAGCATCTCCCACCAGCCTCCACCCCCGCACACACTATGCCTCCTCCAGCATCTCCCACCAGCCTCCACCCCGCACACACTATGCCTCCTCCAGCATCTCCCACTTGTCTCCACCCCGCACACACTATGCCTCCTCCAGCATCTCCCACCAGCCTCCACCCCGCACACACTATGCCTCCTCCAGCAGCATCATCAGCCTCCACCCCGCACACACTATGCCTCCTCCAGCAGCATCATCAGCCTCCACCCCGCACACACTATGCCTCCTCCAGCATCTCCCACCTGTCTCCACCCCGCACACACTATGCCTCCTCCAGCATCTCCCACCGGCCTCCACCCCGCACACACTATGCCTCCTCCAGCATCTCCCACCAGCCTCCACCCCGCACACACTATGCCTCCTCCAGCATCTCCCACCAGCCTCCACCCCGCACACACTATGCCTCCTCCAGCATCTCCCACCGGCCTCCACCCCGCACACACTATGCCTCCTCCAGCATCTCCCACCGGCCTCCACCCCGCACACACTATGCCTCCTCCAGCATCTCCCACCAGCCTCCACCCCGCACACACTATGCCTCCTCCAGCATCTCCCACCAGCCTCCACCCCCGCACACACTATGCCTCCTCCAGCATCTCCCACCAGCCTCCACCCCGCACACACTATGCCTCCTCCAGCATCTCCCACCGGCCTCCACCCCGCACACACTATGCCTCCTCCAGCATCTCCCACCGGCCTCCACCCCGCACACACTATGCCTCCTCCAGCATCTCCCACCGGCCTCCCTCCACCCCGCACACACTATGCCTCCTCCAGCATCTCCCACCAGCCTCCACCCCGCACACACTATGCCTCCTCCAACATCTCCCATCAGCCTCCACCCCGCACACACTATGCCTCCTCCAGCATCTCCCACCAGCCTCCACCCCGCACACACTATGCCTCCTCCAGCATCTCCCACCAGCCTCCACCCCGCACACACTATGCCTCCTCCAGCATCTCCCACCTGTCTCCACCCCGCACACACTATGCCTCCTCCAGCATCTCCCACCAGCCTCCACCCCGCACACACTATGCCTCCTCCAGCATCTCCCACCGGCCTCCACCCCGCACACACTATGCCTCCTCCAGCAGCATCCTCAGCCTCCACCCCGCACACACTATGCCTCCTCCAGCATCTCCCACCAGCCTCCACCTCGCACACACTATGCCTCCTCCAGCATCTCCCACCTGTCTCCACCCCGCACACACCATGCCTCCTCCAGCATCTCCCACCAGCCTCCACCCCGCACACACTATGCCTCCTCCAGCAGCATCCTCAGCCTCCACCCCGCACACACTATGCCTCCTCCAGCATCTCCCACCAGCCTCCACCCCGCACACACTATGCCTCCTCCAGCAGCATCATCAGCCTCCACCCGCACACACTATGCCTCCTCTAGCATCTCCCATCAGCCTCCACCCCGCACACACTATGCCTCCTCCAGCATCTCCCACCGGCCTCCACCCCGCACACACTATGCCTCTTCCAGCATCTCCCACCAGTCTCCGTCCTGCACACACTATGCCTCCTCCAGCATCTCCCACCAGCCTCCACCCCGCACACACTATGCCTCCTCTAGCATCTCCCACCAGCCTCCACCCCGCACACACTATGCCTCCTCCAGCATCTCCCACCGGCCTCCACCCCGCACACACTATGCCTCCTCCAGTATCTCCCACCTGTCTCCACCCCGCACACACTATGCCTCCTCCAGCATCTCCCACCAGCCTCCACCCCGCACACACTATGCCTCCTCCAACATCTCCCACCAGCCTCCACCCCGCACACACTATGCCTCCTCCAGCATCTCCCACCAGCCTCCACCCCGCACACACTATGCCTCCTCCAACATCTCCCACCAGCCTCCACCCCGCACACACTATGCCTCCTCCAGCATCTCCCACCAGCCTCCACCCCGCACACACTATGCCTCCTCCAGCATCTCCCACCAGCCTCCACCCCGCACACACTATGCCTCCTCCAGCATCTCCCACTTGTCTCCGTAATGCACAGAGCACCCAAAAGCCAGACCATCTTCTCCTGCCTTATATTAGGTATTATTACTGGCCACAGGGTAATCTCTGGCTATGGGGGGCACAGATGGGGCATATGGTCTACTGGGAGATTATTACTGGCCACAAGGGGCACATCTGACTACAAGGGCATATCTGGATACAGGGGACATATCTGACTACAGGGGGCATATCTGGGTACAGGGGCATATCTGGATACAGGGAACATATCTGACTACAGGGGGCATATCCTGGGTATAGGGGGCATATCTGGTTACAGGGGGGCATATCTGACTACAGGGGCATATCTGGGTATAGGGGGCATATCTGGTTACAGGGGGGCATATCTGACTACAGGGGCATATCTGGGTATAGGGGGCATATCTGACTACAGAGGGCAAATCTGGGTATAGGGGGCATATCTGACTACAGAGGGAATATCTGAGTACAGGGGCATATCTGACTACAGGGGGCATATCTGACTACAGGGGGCATATCTAGGTGCAGGGGCATATCTGACTACAGGGGGCATATCTGACTACAGAGGGAATATCTGGGTACAGGGGGCATATCTGGGTACAGGGGGCATATCTGGGTACAGGGGGCATATCTGACTACAGGGGGCATATCTAGGTGCAGGGGCATATCTGGTTACAGGGGGCATATCTGACTACAGGGGGCATATCTGGGTACAGGGGACATATCTGGGTACAGGAGGCATATCTGGGTACAGGGGACATATCTGGGTACAGGGGACATATCTGGGTACAGGGGGTATATCTGACTACAGGGGCATATATAGGTGCAGGGGCATATCTAGGTACAGGGGGCACATCTGGGTACAGGGGGTATATCTGACTACAGGGGCATATCTGACTTCAGGGGCATATATAGGTGCAGGGGGCACATCTGGGTACAGGGGCAAGGTCTCATGAGTTCTTCCACAAATCCACATGTTCTTGGGTTGGTGACGTCATTTATCAGACCATGACGGCCTTGTATTACTGCAGGTGACTGATCTGGATAACAAGTCTTACTCTCAGAGCATGTCTATTCTAACAAGAGGAACAGCCAGGTCTTAGGTTAAAAACGCCTCAGTTTGTACACTTCCAGGACTTATAACGTTTATATGGCTATGAATATATATATATGTATAGGTTCTAATAATCTAATTTAAAACAATACAATGACACCTGTCCTCATATATAAAAGATGCTTGCAGGCGTCGCTTGCCAAATGCACTGACTACTAAGCAACTCTGCATCTGCCTTGTTATAAAAAATATGAGCGAGGCCTATAGGGAGGCATAGAACCTCTCCCAACACTAATAGCTGCACTACACTTCTTTATTTAGGAAATTCTCTCTATGGCGGTTCGAATAAGGGTCTGCTTTTTCTATAAAAACAGCGCCACTCTTATCCTTTGGCCGGGTCTGGTATTGCAGCTCAGTTCTTTCATTTGAATTGAGTGGTTTGGGGTTTTTTGGGAAGAAGGCGACAGAACATGGCACAAATTCTGGTAGAACATAGCCACATCTGCCTCCAGCACTTGGGAGGGGGTTATGGGACCCCATGCCGGATTATGACAGGGTAAACACTTAAGATGTCTTGTGAGGAAGAGTAGTGATGCTGTCATCTCACATATCACAAATAACATATAGATTGGAACTTTCCTCCTTCTTCTTCTTCCCAATATACCAGAATTCTACCGAATGTCATTTCTCTCCATCTTGTCTATCACAAGTATTGGGTGAGAAATCTCACTGCGGCATCGGAGGTGTCAGGGCTCCATGGAGGATAGGCTGATGATGTAAATAATATCCCTGACCACAAGTCTCTCTAGAAATGGAACATTGCTTCCAGCCGAAAATTCATTACAGATTTCCAATGTTTCCTCGGAATTTGATTTCTGCATAAAACTGAATTCCCAATAGTAGACGTCTTATTACTGACCCAGAGCCAGGAAGTCGCCATCTACTGGATGAAAATAACAATGACAACTGGGCCCTTTATTTTATATTGTGAAGTCGTAGCCTGGACTATTGGAAGCTGGGGAGGTCGTCTTCTCCTGAACAATGATGCCACTCGGGCACATCCCTCCTGGATTCCTTCATATAGCAGAGTGCAACCCCTCCACAGGAACGTCTGTAGTTTTATATAAATTTTTTGCTCCCAAAGATGTGGTAGGTCTTATTTTAAGGGGATGTCTTGTTTTCCCATGAAGAATAATTCACATTTGTTGTTTGTAGTCTGGAGACTGTAACCATCTCCCACAGCAGTTCCTGGACCACTTGTACAGCAGGGACAGCATTACAGCAAACTCGTACAGCACAGCAGGGACAGCGTATGATATGGCGGCTTCTGGTCACCAGGGGGAGCTCCACACAGCACAGCAGGGACAGTGTACGATATGGGGGTTTCCGGGCACCAGGGGGAGCTCACCACAGCACAGCAGGGACAGTGTACGATATGGGGGCTTCCGGACACCAGGGGAAGCTCACCACAGCACACTTGTACAGCACAGCAGGGACAGCTGCGTTATGGCGACAGGCGACAGGTTAACAACAGACTGTGTGCAGCTTTACATCTAGCGGTAGGGAACAGCATGGATGGTGGCAGAAAACAGGCCCCTTAATGCCTTTCATTTTCAAGCGAGAGTCGCTGAAGGGAACATCAAGATTGGTGGCAGGTGACGGTCTTTATGTCCAGCATGCAGCTGCTCTGCAATGGATGATGACGGTAGGGGACAATGGCAGTGGGTTAAAAAGAATCACAGCTGCCTGCCCTGGTGTTCTGTTCAGCGGGCATGCTTCTACACAAAAACTTTACTAGGTCTTTCTTTTGGGGGAAGGCTTATATTTAGCAATTCAGAGAATTCTCCACTGGGTCATATTTTCAGGGGAAACCCGGTATATGCTGGTCATATGTGAGTAAGCTTTGCTACTTTGGTGACATCTAGTGCTAAAATGTGTAACTGCATGTGGGAGAGGTCCATTGACAGCCTCATATACTTTGCATTATACTAGAGCATGTAAGTGCCAGGATTTTTGGCCCGCTGAGGAAATCAATAGGTCTCCTTAAACTGGCCCACATGACGTTGCAGTGGACTGTCCATGTTATAATCTTCTAGGCCGCAGGCAGGGATGCTGGAGAATGAGGTAGAAAAATACTTAGAAGAAAAAGAGAATACAAAGAAAAAGAACAGACTATAGAAAAGAGCCCAATCATCCAGTAAATTCTTATGTTCTATCTAAAGAGATATTGATCCACTCCACAATAATTCTCTCCATGATAGGCGTGCTGTCAGAGACTTTGATAAGAAGGTACACATAGACCTCAATGCACAGTGTGTGGTCATGTTATTGCATCATTAACAATACAGACACCAGACTATATACCTTCCAAACATACTAGAAAGGGTTAGCCCCAGGTAATCGAGATCAGTGCACCACCTTCCATGCGCCAAGCTGGGAAAGTGTGCAAGGACTTCTGCTGCTGAGACAATACTGGTGACCTCAGGTACTACATCTTCCAGCATCCTGCAGCCGCCCACAGACCCCAGCTTCACCACACACTTTACCTTGGGTTGCCACGCCACAACTGGCGTCACGAACAGGATTCACCAGACAGGGTAAGTACTTGGGGGCTTTAGAAAGTTCAGTGAGGTTGTCACCATATAAATCACAATTTAGGCACTTAGAACAAAACAAAGCATGGTGGAGTTAGTTCTGTAAATCCCATTATAGCAGATTTCCACCTGACTTCATTCTGAGGCATCTTCCATTGTGTGAGAGATCTCATTGCTGAATTGGAGAAGGTCCCGTGTTCTATGAAGGAAATTATGCAAATAGTGTGAGTTTCTTGTCAAGAAACACAACATTGCTTCCAAAAGAAAATCACTTCCAGGTTTGCAAAGTTTTTCCTTAGAATTTGATTTCCACATAAAGCTTTTAATATCCAATAACTATTATTGACCCGGAAATTGCCATCTGCTTCTTGGGAAGCTAAGAAAAAGTTACTTCTAGGTCCTTTATCTTATATTCGGGTCCTTTATCTTATATTGATAAGAAGACATAAAGGGGTTATCCTAAGTTTTAACATAGGTGGCCTATCCTTAGGATCAGCCGTCAATGTGTAAAGGGTGTGTGACCCCCAACTCCAGAGATCCCCACAATCGGGGGAATGTAGGTGTGATCCCTGCCCTCGCCATTTCCTAATGATTCACACAAAGAAGTGGCTGCAGCTCAGATTGGCTAATTCTCCATTTTACTATACATAGAATAGAATAATGGTGAAATCTTGCAGTTCTTATTCTCACCACTAGGCCTAAAACTAATATGAGACTTCCAGTCCTGTTTGTGATGATAAGGAGGAGGCTGCTGGAAAGTGATCTGTTCAGCATTGCAGCAAAAGGTGAGACAATAGCAGCTCAGCCTCCCCCTTCTTATGGAATGACCTCTGCACAGGTTACAGAGCATACCCAGTAATTTTCCCATTCATGTCGAAAGGTTCTGTCTATTGTTGTCTATGTCCAGGGGGCTTGCTCTACAGCTTATCACTAAATGCTGTTAAAATCATAATGTATAATAATAAATACATAAAAATAGAATAAAAAAATTACAGTCAGAAAACCAGTAGCAGCCTTTTCTTCCTGTCATTTTATGGTGAATTGGCATTTTACTAATGTTTCTTGTGCTTTTGTCAAGTAGTTTGCCTATTCTGCCCTACCATAAATTCTGGGGGTAATCCGAGTCCTGGGAGCCATTGTTAGGATGTAGGAAAGGCGACTGCCACGATTTGCATGGTCGTTCACTACAATAATCAATCAATAATATGGAGCAAGGGCAAAAAAGAGAAGAATGGAAAGATTCATGACATGGTGAGAAACAGGAAGAAGAACCACACGGCTCATACTGTAGGTGCCGACTCCATCCAGATATAGCAAGGTAAATAGAAAGGTGTATCCTCTAAGACGTTCCTTTTATCAACAGAGATAAAAACCTATTTATTCTTGTAACTCTATGCTCACGGCCCTTAGGTATACATCGCTCCACCCATCCTTATAACAAACCCGTAAGTCTCCATATTACGGGTTACGATTATTAACAGGATTCACGGTAATCATGGCAGATATCCCAGGCGAATTCACAGGAAACTGCCTGGCGCTAGGACAAAGGTTCTGTGTACAAGACTAAAAATATAATATTGATGAAGTTATACTTCCTTATAAACTGGATGCATAACAGAGACAGACACTCCGCATTCGCAACTCCATACTGAGCATGTGCGCCCGTTGCCCCAGGGTCCAGGGTGGACGCTCATTCCTAGTATCAGGCGCAGGTCAGATGAATGGATGACCATGTACAACTTGCGACCATCATAGCGGGACTTATATGAGAAGTTCTTCATCAATAACTAGTGTCAGGGTGCCACCATTCCCAATCATTTATCTGTTATCATTTTCAAAAGGAAGAGGGGGGGGGGGGGGGGCAGGAGAAGGGAATGGACAAGAGTGCTAAAACATTCTAATGGAGTCATATAGACTTGTAAGCTGGGAGGAAGGCCAGTAGACAACATCTTTGTGACACTTTTAATTTTTTTTTTATTTGGTTTGATGACCCATCAATGGGCAATCCAAAAGGAGCAGCACCGGTTGGAGTCTATAGAGTGTAAAGTTCAAGTGCTCGCCTCACCAGACAGGACCCCTCCGTCGGGACATAGATCCAAACAAATTCAGAAGGAGACAGCACTGTTCACAGCAAACGTGATTACTTTATTCACATCCTACTCCCGCAACGTTTCGGCTGATTCTCAGCTTGAGAAAGGCTGAGAATCAGCCGAAACGTTGCGGGAGTAGGATGTGAATAAAGTAATCACGTTTGCTGTGAACAGTGCTGTCTCCTTCTGAATTTGTTTGGACCCATCAATGGGGTCCATGTACCTGCAACCCTACTCATGTGTAAATGTTCCCAATTTTGCAACAATCACCTTGGAGTGGGTGGGGCTTAGCAGGAGGGGTGTGGCCTTAAGCATGGGCAGCCAATGAAGCCGTCATACTCCAGCACATTTGATTTTATGTATAATCTCTTTGCATTGACAACCAATATCACAATATAGCCAAAAGGCGACAGAAACAATGTACGGGGCCAACCATAAGCAAAACCAAAATCATAAAACATTTTTGTTTATTTTCCAAAATCTGCATTCAGCAGAAAAGAGAGACTCAAAATAAACTTCCCAGGAAAAGTCTTACGTCACCCCAGGAAATTGCATAGCAAGTAGCGTAAAGAAAAAAAGGGGAAACAGCAAAGGGCAGAGAGAGGGGGAGGAAGGGGGGGTGCAATGAGTGCGCAGAGCGGACAAGGTCAAAATACCGCAAATTACTGAAGTATTGAACGGTGGTGAGTCCATAGTGTGCAGGGAAATCAGATCAGACTCGACTCTTAGGGTGGTATTACACGAAGCGATTATCGGTCGAATAATCGTTCAATCGGTCGTATTTGAACGATTATCTTTAAGTGTAATAGTAGACAACGATTAAACGACGAACGATTGGTCGTTGGTCGTTTAATAGGTTTTGAATCTATTTTTATCGTTTGTCTTTTACACATCGTTCGCACATCGTTCGTTTGAATAAGATGTCGTTAGCCGTTCCCTGTTCATTCGAAAATTGAAAGGGGAGTGTTCTTGAATTTTGTTGCTCCAATATAACCGATAATCTTTCCGTGTAGTAAAACGAACGATTATTAGGCAACCGCTATTGCGATCGTTGGAGATCGTTTATCGTTAATTGAAAAAAATCGCTTCGTGTAATACCACCCTTATTCATCTGCCACAATTTCCTCCATCCTAGCGATAAAACAAACAGTAATTTAATCATTGAAGGATCACAAGTGGTCTCTAATGGTGGGGTACAATCATTGGGCTTTCCACCAAAGGGTGCCTCAAAATGCCCTTCTTAGTGCGAGCTAAAACCCCGGAAGTAAGAAAAGCAGACGAGGGTGTTGTATGTTCTGAATACCATCATATCGGAAATACTAGTATAAGGCTATGTTCACATTACGTGAACATCCGGCCGTTCTGTGACCCCGGCCGGGTCACGGAACGGCCGGATCTACGGCCGTAGTTTTACGTAGTGTGAACATAGCCTAAAGAAGCAATTGATATAATTTAAAATGGCAATGATAGATGGAAGCAGAGGAGTGCAGCAATCCTCAGATGATGGAAGGATCAAACAAGCCACTTCAAAAAGTAGTCCTGAAGAAGGATAGAAGTTGCTCATGATGAAGTTAGGACAAGGTCTGCGCAGGGAGTCATCCCCATTGGAGATGATGTCTTTCAATCTAGGGAAAAAAGAGCAATTACAAATCAGGAATGCCCTCCTGTGAGGCTCGACCTATTACTTGCCAGATGGTTCTGTGTGACGCCACTACTGTGGTGGTTGGTCGGAGTACAGCTCAGCCAGATGGTATACTGTCGTGACGCCAGTGCCAGGTGGGCACACAGGTATGGAGTCACACCTACTTTTATTTTAGAGTGGCGATCTATACCCTTTCCCCTGTGGTCGGTGACCTGCTGGGCTGTGATGTGGTCCCTTGGGTACTTATCACAATGGTCCGGAATGGAGTTGTGACCCACCCGGACTATCGGTACTGCCACCCACAGAAAGGGGAGATGGCCCAAGGATGTGATATGTGTATGTGCTTAAGCAATAATCACTCCCGTTAGCATAAATAAATCTTCTTTACTATAGAAATACTTTGTAGCAGACTATAGACTTGACAAGACACAAGCTGTACTGAGGACCTCTAGAGTAGTAGAGCTGAGAATAGTTAAGAGGAGTTTGTGCTGAGAGTCCAGAACAGTGGAGAGGAGTTCGTACTGCAGGTTCAGAGTAGTAGGGAGGAGTGTGTCGTGAGAGTCCCAACCCAATTAGTAGCTGCCGGAACTTTAGTAGAGGAAGAAGTAGTAGTATAATACTGAAGACTTGAAAAAAGACGTTTACTTGTGCCCGTGTTTCGACCCTTGACGCTGTACCACCTTTTGCCCACCAGTGTCAGGTGACCCGTCCTATGAGGGTGACACAAGCCTAAGACCTTGTTACCTGAGTAAGGCAGAGTGGCCAAGATTTCCTGGTTAAATAGGCATATAGCAACTTTGCTCTATCCGGATCAGTTCCTATTGTTATCAGGATACTGTCCTGCACTTTTAGAGCCCTATTCCACCGGACAATTATCGTTCAGATTATCGTTAAATCGCTCAAATCTAAACAATAATCGTTCGGTTGAAATGCAGTTAGCGATTAACGACCGAACGAGAAATCGTTGATCGATTTATAAGACCTGGACCTATTTTTATCGTTGCTCATTCGCAAAACGTTCGCATTGAATAAGACATCGTTCGGTCGTTCGCAATAGATACGAACGCAATAGCAAATCGTTCCATGGAAATGAGTGACTGTTTTCAGGTCTTTCGCAATAGCGGTCGTTTGAGATCGTTAATCGTTAACGATTATGCAAACGATAATCGTCCGGTCGAATAGGGCCCTTAGGCCCTAGATCGTTTTTTCTTTGCTATTTATTCGCTATTGCATTCGTATCTATTGCGAACGACCGAACGATGTCTTATTCAATGTGAACGATTTGCAAACGTTTTGCGAACGAGCAACGATAAAAATAGGTCCAGGTCTTATAAAGCGATCAACGATTTCTCGTTCGGTCGTTAATCGCTAACTGCATTTCAACGATTATCGTTTAGATTCCAACGATTTAACGATAATCTGAACGATAATCGTCCGGTGGAATAGGGCCATTAGACTTGTTCTCTGCGTGGGTTTATGGTTTCTCTGACTTAACACTGCATAGTGTGTGGAAGTGCTGCTTTAAAGAAACTAGTGTCTGAGTTTCCCATGTGCATCTGCTCTGCACAGGAACCTGACTAATGGTCCTTTTACACGGAACGATTGATCATTCGTTTTTGCACGATAACGGTCAAATTCGAACGATAATCGGCTGGTGTAAACGCAGCGAACGATCAAACGACGAGCAAAAAATTGTATATTTTGATCTTTCAACATGTTCTCAAATCATCGTTGATCGTTCGCAAAAAATTTGCAGATCGTTCCGTGTAAACAGTCTTTCAGCGATTTCACCTATGTGTGAGATAGGCTTAAGCGATCGCAAAACGATCGCATAGCGAATTTTCCGTAGGATGTATTGTTCCGTCTAAACGCTAATCGTTATAAAAAAAAAATCGTTCATTCAAAATAGTTAATCGTGCGATTGGGCGAATTATCGCTCCGTGTAAAAGTACCATAATGGTCCTTTTACACAGGACAATTGATCGTTCTTTTTTGCACGATAACGGTCGAATTCGAAGGATAATCGTACGTGTAAACGCAGCGAACGATCAAACGACCAGCAAAAAATCGTTTATTTTGATCTTTCAACATGTTCTCAAATCATCGTTGATCGTTCGCAAAACATTCGCAGATCGTTCGGTGTAAACAGTCGTTCAGCGATTTCACCTATGTGTGAATTTTCCGTACGATGTATCGTTCCGTCTAAACGCTGATCGTTATAAAAAAAACATCGTTCATTCAAAATCGTTAATCGTGCGATCGGGCGAATTATCGCTCCGTGTAAAAGTACCATAAGACTGAGACTATTTCTGGAGTGGGGACCTGGCAAAGCCAGGGCCCAGTTGGACCACAGCAGGGAACGTGTTCATTCTTTGGACGGATGAAGGAATCCGCCTGTGCATACAATAGAGTCTATGACACGGGCGGAGACGCATGTGCCCGCATCAGTCCGCTGGCGGGTGCAAGATGCGGAATGCGTGACGGGTTATCCGTCGCCATTTCGCAGTGTGCACACACCCTTAGGCTGCATTTACATGTTCTGTGAAGTTGTCCGTGCACAGGGACAAATTTATAGCCCATTGCTTTGTATTGGGCCATTCACATGTTCAGTGTTTTCACAGATCTCCAATCCGTCCCGTTTAAAAATAGGACATGTCATAACTCGGAACGGAAGCACGGATTGGATTCTACATAGAAATCAATGAGATTCGTGTTTTTTACGGGTGCACATGGACGTGACATCCGGGTTGTCCGTGAAAAACACGGATGTGATGTAATCAATGTAATTTAAAATGCTTTAAAACAGATCCGTGAAAAAAAACGGACACGGATGCAAAACGGATCACGGAGGTAGCTAGCAGACCACAATCACGGACCAGGAAAAACACTGAATGTGTGAATGCAGCCTAAGATTTCCATGTACCTGCAATTTGGGGTGGATTGTGAACACCATGCCCCTCTGTTCCCGGATATGTGCCGTGTAGGTGGCGGTATAACTAGGACGTATGTGCAAATATCCAGCGACTTATCTGCATACTCATCCAGGAACCCCTGATCTCTCTCATGGTGCGTGGGACATGATGGACAGCCGCTGCCAGGCAGTGCCAGCAGATTAGCTCCGGTGGGAGAGGACTTACGCGCCATGGAAAGCTCATCCACCCTACCTTCCAGCGCATTCGTTTTTCTCAGAATACTCGAGAGGATTCACTTCCACACACAATAGCAGAAAGTGCGTATTACCTGCACACTGTACACTACAGGATCCTATTACACTACTGTACACGAAGCCCTTTAAAGGGGTATTCCCCCCCAAAAAATGTTTGCATTAATACGTTGCCCACCCGTATCTTTCCATCTTTCCAATATAAAGTTATTATGGATTCTGCACAGTTTTGCTGTTATCTAGAGGCACTCACCCCCACCGTTTGTATAGAATCATCAGCTCTCAGTCCACTCCGACACGCTCCCTGCTCCTGGCCCCCACCCTCCGAGACGCCTCACGTGTCCTCCTTCTCTTCAATGGGCTGGCTTCTAACCCTGCCTATTGAAGTGAGGGAGTACACTGACAGCTGCTGCTGGTGTCTCCCGACTGCCTCCCCCCAGGTCACCTGTGTGCCCCCTCGCCCCTGAACACACCTGTGCACCACAACCCCCGTTCTCACCCGCGGCACCTCGGCCCAAGACCCCCCCCCCCCCCCCCGTCTCACCCGCGCCACGACCACCCCTGTTCCCACCTGCAGCACCTCGGCCCACGAACTCCCCCCCCCCCACGTCTCACCCGTGGCACAGCTGGCAGCGGCGGTACCAACACCCCCGGACCGCACACAGCTCAGTACAGCACCCCCCCACCGCCGGCTACTTTGCTTGGTTTCCGGGATGCGGGGGGGGAGGTGCTATGGGGCGATCACTGATCGTCCGATCCCCCCCCCTCCTCCTATACCAAGTACATCCCCCCCCTCCTCCTATACCAAGTACACCCCCCCCCCCTCCTCCTATACATCCCCCCCCCTCCTCCTATACCAAGTACATCCCCCCCTCCTCCTCCTATACATCCCCCCCCTCCTCCTATACATCCCCCCCTCCTCCTATACCAAGTACATCCCCCCCCTCCTCCTATACCAAGTACATCCCCCCCCCCTCCTCCTATACCAAGTACATCCCCCCCCCTCCTCCTATACCAAGTACATCCCCCCCCTCATCCTATACCAAGTACATCCCCCCCCTCCTCCTATACCAAGTACATCCCCCCCCTCATCCTATACCAAGTACATCGCCCCCCCTCATCCTATACCAAGTACATCCCCCCCCTCCTCCTATACATCCCCCCCCCTCCTCCTATACCAAGTACATCCCCCCCCTCCTCCTATACCAAGTACATCCCCCCCCTCCTCCTATACCAAGTACATCCCCCCCCTCCTCCTATACCAAGTACATCCCCCCCCCTCCTCCTATACCAAGTACATCCCCCCCCTCATCCTATACCAAGTACATCCCCCCCCTCCTCCTATACCAAGTACATCCCCCCCCTCATCCTATACCAAGTACATCGCCCCCCCTCATCCTATACCAAGTACATCCCCCCCCTCCTCCTATACATCCCCCCCCCCTCCTCCTATACCAAGTACATCCCCCCCCTCCTCCTATACCAAGTACATCCCCCCCCTCCTCCTATACCAAGTACATCCCCCCCCCTCCTCCTATACCAAGTACATCCCCCCCCCTCATCCTATACCAAGTACATCGCCCCCCCCCTCATCCTATACCAAGTACATCGCCCCCCCTCCTCCTATACCAAGTACATCCCCCCCCTCCTCCTATACCAAGTACATCCCCCCCCCCCTCCTCCTATACCAAGTACATCCCCCCCCCTCCTCCTATACCAAGTACATCCCCCCCCCCCCTCCTCCTATACCAAGTACATCCCCCCCCCTCTCCTATACCAAGTACATCCCCCCCCCCTTCCGATACCGAACACATCACCCCCTCATCAGATCTGCAGCACCGGGCCGTCTCAGCTTCCATCACAGCAGCTGCAGCAGCTCACCGTGCTTTGTCCCGCACAGAACGCTGTGAGCTCCTGCTGTGATGGAAGCTGAGACGGCCCGGTGCTGCAGATCTGATGAGGGGGTGATGTGTTCGGTATCGGAAGGGGGGGGGGGATGTACTTGGTATAGGGGGGGGGAATCGGACGATCAGTGAGCGCCCCATAGCACCCCGCATCCCGGAAACCAAGCAAAGTAGCCGGCGGCGGGGGGTGCTGTACTGAGCTGTGTGCGGTCCGGGGGTGTTGGTACCGCCGCTGCCAGCTGTGCCATGGGTGAGACGGGGGGGGGGGTATTGGGGGGAGGGGCGAGGTGCTGCGGGTGGGAACGGGGGTGGTGGTGTCTCCCCCCCCCCCCCCAAGCCTTCACCTCCTTTCTCCCCCCCCCCTTCACATCTCTCTCCCCCCTTCACATCTCTCCCCCCCCCCCTTCACATCTCTCCCCCCCCCTTCACATCTCTCCCCCCCCACCTTCACCTCCTCCCACCTCCATCTCTCCCATCACCTCCTCTCTCCTCCATCTTCACCTCCTCTCTCCTCCATCTTCATCTCCTCTCTCCCTCCCTCCCTCCTCCATATAGATATATAGAGTCATTGTACTTAGCAACTCAACCCACGGCACCCAACCCCCCCACGCACGGCTCACCGGCTGACCTGCGGCCCCCCTCACTCAAATAACTCAACTCTGCTAAGCAACACTCTCAACTCTGCTATGCAACGCACACAACTCTGCTATGCAACACACACAACTCTGCTATTCAACGCACACAACTCTGCTATTCAACGCACACAACTCTGCTATGCAACGCACACAACACTGCTATGCAACGCACACAACACTGCTATGCAACGCACTCAACACTGCTATGCAACGCACTCAACACTGCTATGCAACGCACTCAACTCTGCTAATGCTACGCTCTCAATTCTGTTATATCTTGTGGATATCAGCTCTGCTACATCATGGACCAATCAGACGTAAGCATTGCATGATGGGAGATGTAGTTTTCTGGCTGGAGCCATGTTGGATATAATTCGGCTTTCTAAAAAACTTGTAACTCAGGAACGGAAGCAGCTAGAAAGACGGGAGACGGCTCAAAATTCTCAGGGGGACTTGGTGAGTAAGACCAGCTAGGTTTGGGAGCATTTCATTTTTTTTAGCTCTTGGGGGGAATACCCCTTTAAGGAGTGTCAGCCATCAGCAAATACATTTCTGTTTCTTATTCCCACATTAGCCTCAGGCCACTAGAATAAGATAAGCAAACAGCTCCGGATCTTCTTATACACAGAGATGTTATTGTGTTCTCTGTCTCCCGCTCCGCTACATATTTAAAGGGCTCTCGGCTGGGTAAATTAAGGAGGGCGGGTGAACTACAGAAAGTGCCATATGTTTTTGCCCCACTATGAAGCAATGACCTTCTTGCTCACAAGACCCAAAATCTGGTTTATATTAAATCTCCATCTTTTATCACTGTGTTATTTCAAGGTCCCAAATTCTCTAAGTAATTTCTTGCTAAACCTTTACGACAACTGGAGCACTGTATCTGTAAGAGAAATATGAAACATGCTGTCACCACCAGGGGGCGCTTACTGCATACTAGGGCAGTGATCTCCTACAACACTGCAACAACAACACTCAGCATGCCCTGACAGATCAAAACACAATGTTCCGGTGATGACTGAAATGGTTGTTGGGTGTCAGTAGTTTTGTTACAATGTCTTCTAATCTCTACCCTTGTACTGTACAGAGGCACGGCTCCTATCACCAGGTACAGCAGGTACAGCTGACATCTATCACACAGAATCAGGCATTCAGCTCTCTGCTGTTATGGTGCATTTACACAGACAGATTTATGACCTGTTCCCTGTTTATAGTCTGTTCCTGTCTTTGGCTTAAAAAAAATCTGTCAGATAGATCTGTCTGTGTAAACGCACCATAAGGCTATGTTCACACACAGTATTTTTGCTCAGTATTTTGCAACCAAAATCGGGAGTGGGTTGAAACACGGAAGAGCTATGTTCACACACTGTTGAAATTGAGTGGATGGCCGTCATTTAATGGCAAATAAAGGCTGTTGTTTCAAAACCACGATGGTTGTTTTAAAATAACTGCAAGGACGCAGTCACAGAACGGCCGGTTTCAGAGAAGATCATCGTGGCTGGTACTGCAGTACTGGCTGGATGATCTTCACTTCTGATGAATTGGGATGCGGGCACATCAGTGCGCACCTGCATCCAAATTCCCAGCTGCACAAAATGGAGCATGTGGCTGGAGCCGCACGCTCCATTGTGTGCACTGACAGGTTCTCTGCAGTCGCGATTCAATGAATAGCGGCCACAGAAAACTGACATGTCAGTTTTTTCCGGCGCCACTAGCTATCCCAGCCGGAGTGTATACTATGTAAGTTCAGTAGTAATCACGGCTGTTGTTGAAAATCCGCAACAAGGGCCGTGTTTACTTCTGAACTTACATTGTGTGAGCATAGCCTAAAGGTGCAATTACAGGATGAATACAAGGTACAGTAAAGGCCGTATTACACGGCCACGATAATAAGAGGGAAGCGAACACCGACATAGGGTGCCTTTACACAGACAGATTTATCTGACAGATTTTAAAGGCCAAATCCAGGAATGGATTTGAAAAGAGGCAAAATCTCAGTCTTTTATGACCTGTTCTTTGTTCATAATCTGTTCCTGGCTTTGGCTTCAAAAATGTGTCAGATAAATCTGTCTATGTAAAGGCACCCATAGCAAACTTGCCTCCTGATATGCTGCTCTTTCCCTCCCATTTCTGACAGCTCTATACCAGCTGCTTTTAGAGCAGAGCGGTGGTTGGTAACCTAGCCAAAAATCTGTCAACAGTGGGAGGGAAAGAGCAGCATATCAGGAGGAGACAAGTTTGGTAACTGAATGTATCTTCAGAAATATTGACTTGAGAAGTCCTACAAGTATAACTATAATAGATGGGAATACCCCCTTTAAAGGAGAAGTCCGGTGAAAATTTTTATAAAAGTATTGTATTTCCCCCCAAAAGTTATACAAATCACCAATATACACTTATTATGGGAAATGCTTATAAAGTGCTTTTTTTCCCTGCACTTACTACTGCATCAAGGTTTTAACTTCCTGGATAACATGGTGATGTCACTTCCTGGATAACATGGTCATGTCACTTCCTGGATAACATGGTGATGTCACTTCCTGGATAACATGGTGATGTCACTTCCTGGATAACATGGTTATGTCACTTCCTGGATAACATGGTGATGTCACTTCCTGGATAACATGGTGATGTCACTTCCTGGATAACATGGTGATGTCACGACCCGACTCCCAGAGCTGTGCGGGCTGTGGCTTCTGGAGAGGATGATGGCAGGGGCACACTGAGGGACACAGGGCACTGGAGGGACACTGAGCATCCCTCTGCCATCATCCCCTCCAGCAGCCACAGCCCGCACAGCTCTGGGAGTCGGGTCGTGACATCACCATGTTATCCAGGAAGTGACATCACCATGTTATCCAGGAAGTGACATCACCATGTTATCCAGGAAGTGAGGCCTTGATGCAGCAGTAAGTGCAGGGAAAAAAGCATTTCCGTAATAAGTGTATATTGGTGATTTATATAACTTTTGGGGGGCAATACAATACTTTAATAAAAATTTTCTCCTTTAAGTTTAGCTAGCCTGGTTCTAGTACAATCTCTCCTACTGAAGCTAGAAGTCTAGATTCATCTCTGGCTGCCTTGTGGGGGTAGACTAGGTTCCTAAGTGACCTGCCGAGGCCATGCACAGTGACATCTTTACAACATCATGTGCCCCCAATGAGCATTTGTAAGAAATTCTACAAGCAGTTATTTTTTGTATCTTTAAATCCTGTAGCATATAGATTAAAAAAACAAACAAACACAGGATGGAAAGCAAAGAACCCCACTGAAGTCTATGGGATCCTGGATCCGGTAGGATCTTGACCAACCAGCTCACTTTTGTGATGCTGAATGGACACTGCAGCATTGGAGTGAATGGGAATGCCAGACACAGGCAATGGCTAAAAGCCATTCTTCTGCGATTAATACACCCCGAACCGCTTTGCGCACAGACTGTGTGCTACCTATTTTTTGTTTCGATCGGGTTTGTCGTTTAAGAAATTTACGTTTAAAGACCCCTAATTTCCCATAGAAAATAATGGCCCATTGAAAATAATGGCCACACTGTAAATGCTAACAGCCAATCACAGCACATATGCAAATAGCTGAAATATAGCAGCCAATAGAAATTCTAAGGTCTTGTCAGTCAATGCCTTACAACATCCACACAGTCACATGTCCACTATTGGCCAATAGAAGACGTAGAAGATAGAAGGTCCTTAACGATTTTGTCTCACTGACATGAGTAAGATTGACGTGGTAACCGAGCAATGATCTTTACCATTATAAGTAGCAGAGTTCAGTCAGTAAAGTAGCAGAGCTGAGCCACTCTTAAAGGGACGGTACCCAAGTCGCTCTTAAAAGGACGGTACCCAAGCCCCTCTTAAAGGGACGGTACCCAAGTTGCTCTTAAAGTTGGTTTTCAAAGGACAGTACCTAAGTCTCTTTTAAAGCGACAGTACTTAAGCTGATCTTAAAGGGACAGTATATAGGTCACTGAAAGCGTTGGCACCAAAGTCGCTCCTTAAGGAACTGTATCAAAGTTGCTCTTAAAGGGACTGTACCAAAGATGCTCTTGAAGGGACTGTATCAAGGGTTAAAGTTTCTCTTAAAGGCAAGTCACTATTTAAGCTCTTTTCAAGCACTATGTATTTCCCTGGAAATGCAAATCTAGTTTCCAATGACATACACAGCAGCAGAGACATCTGATTCGGCAATCGTTCTGCATTATTATTCCTAATTACAACCAGTCGCTTTATTTCCCTTGTTGGCCAAACAACCTATTATAATTTTTGCTAAAATCCTAGTAAAGCATTCATGCGGAATGGTCCAGTTATTTGCTCATTTTGTATTGAGTCATTCTGGGGGAGGATGGTGCAAGAGACCTGTGTGCAGTCAGACTTAAAGAAGAACTTGAGGCTCTCTCCGCACTTTCAGCATTTACTTCCAGACCTTCATCTGGCACATGGAGCTGTATCCGTGCTCTTCGAGCAGATCCATCCTGGGGAATTATAATGGTTTACCAAGCTCTGTACTGTTCGCCATTGGTTTCTTGGGTAACATCATCGCTCTTGCCATACTATGGAAGAACAAGCTGAGCATACAGAAGAAGAAAAAGTCAGTCTTCTACCTATTGGTAACTGGGCTTACAATTGTAAACTTGACTGGGAAGGTTATGGTGTGTCCCGTGGTGTTGGGCGCTTACTCGAAAAATCAGACATTGGTCCAGTTGGCCGGTGGCCAAACTCTATGCCAATATTTTGCTTTCTGCATGACCTTCTTTGGATTGGCTCCCACTATCATTCTTCTGGCTATGGCTCTGGACTGTTGGATTGCCTTGGCTCGACCATTTTTTTACCATAGACATATTACCAACAAAGTTGGGGTTCTTGTCCCTCTACTTTCCTGCATCTTCAGCCTTGGATTTTGTTCTTTGCCTCTTTTTGGCTTTGGGAATTTCATACAGTATTGTCCTGGAACCTGGTGCTTTATCCAGATGACGGTGAAGAACGCTCGGCCCAGTCTTCTTGCCTATTCTGTACTGTACGGCACTGTCATGGGGCTGCTGGTCATAGCCATTGTTATATTCTACCTGGACATCATGAGACGTCTTTACAAGATGCATAAAAGACACACGCCTGTGAATGTAAAGCAAGCGGGTATGGAGGAACTAGATCACCTTGTTCTCATGGCCGTCATGACCCTCTTATTTGTGGTCTGCTCTCTACCTCTTACAGTAAGTAGCTCTCTCATCAGGAACATGGTAAGAACAAAACATATAGGACTCCATTAAGAACACCTTGGTGCTTGACTGAGCCATGCTTGGATGTGTACAGTAGGATCAGGAGAGAAAACTGTTGGCTTAAAGGGGCTATCCATGATTTAAAAAATAGCACCATATCTGTCCTCAGTGTGTGGAATCAGCTCTATTCATTTCAATAGAACTGAGCTGCAATACACCACACAGGCTGAGGACAAGAATGGCACTGTTTCCGGGAAAAAATATCTATGTTTCTGTAAATAAGGATAAACCCTTTAAGAGTAGTCCTATAAATTAACTAATATTGACTAAAACTGCTGATCACGTAATACACTTTAAATGTTCATTGGACGCTCCTTTGGCAGATCTTGGGGAGAAAAAGGCTTGTTAAATTGTATCTTTTGTTCTCAGGGGATAAGCGTCAACAGAAGTGTCTAATAATGGCTTATTCTGTTCTCCCCAATGATAACTTAACTGTTTGCATGTATATGGGAGAGTAGTAAAGAATAGCAGTTGCTATGTTCCTATAGAAAATATATGGCCATCATAAAGGAGCACTCCAGATTGTTGGGTTGTTGTGTTTTTGCCCATATCTTGTGCACACATCATCAGTGGACCTATAGAGCTATCCATCCATTCCATTACTGTAACTGGGTCATGTGATCAGGTGCTTGACCCAAAAGAAAATCACAGCGCTTAATGTGTCAGAGTGAATGGTCTTTCTTGGGTCAGTTGACTTCCTGTGAGCTATAGGATAATAGTAACTCCAATTCCATTATCAGTCCTTCCTCTTTGCATCACTGGGTGGCAACCCAGTACTTGTACATAGAGGAACAGATGACTGGCACTCACCTGCTTTCAGAGGGTTCTTTATTTCATGCAATGACATTACACTGTCATGTGATACATTTTGGCTCCTCTGATACTCTCTTGAACATATCATCTACAGAACGTGGGACTGCACGGTTGACATCATTTATCACCTATCAGACTTCTCCTTACCCAGGGCTGCAACTGCCATGAGGCAAGATTAGCATCTCACCTCAGGCACTAGATTAAGCAACCCTTCAGGAGGCAGCTCTGTCCACTCCTGTAAAGTGAGCAGCTATGCAAATATGTATGGTCACTCACTACAGGACAGGAGCAGGAGTTTGGCATTAGACAGTGCAGTACGCTAAATAGCATACCATAACATGAAATGCACATACAGGTGCAGAGACTGTACAGAGGCACCACTAATGTCTACTGTGTCATAAGGGCGCAGACACAACAGCAATGTGAGAACAATTGAAGGGGTGAGTAGCTAGTTTTTTTTGTTTGTTTTGTTTTTCATTTTGCTGGAAAAATATCATTATTAGAGAGGAATATTACTACTTGGGGGCACAAAAGGCACGGTATTACTTCTTGGGGGCAGAGATGGAGAAGTATTACTACTTGGAGCACAGAAAGTGAAGTTTTACTACTTGGGGGCACAGAAGGGGTGGTATTCTACTTGGGGCACAGAAGGGGTGGCATTGCTGCTAAGCGGCACAGATGGGGACGTATTACTACTTGGGGCACAGAAAGTGGAGTATTATAACTTGGGAACACAGAAGGGGCAGTATTACTACTAGGGGGCACATAAATGGCAGTATTACTATTTGGGGGGCATCGATGAGGAAGTATCACTACTTTGCTGATGTTGAAATAGTGAGGATTTTCTGCACCCGAAGCTTTCTTACTTATGATTTTAAGGAAGGTTGGGGCACCATATCAGCTGTGAACTCGGGCAGCAGAGAGGCCAGAATTGGCCCTGCTGCCCACCCACGTCTGTATGCTGCCCTCTCTGTAGGATATACAGAAGTTATATACCTCCCCTGAGGCCGTGTTCACACATTGCGTTTTTGCTGCATTTTTATTTTTCCGATAATTTTACCACAATTGAGCAAATGCTTATAAAAATGTGTAAAATTCACTGTACGTTTAGAAAATTAAGACGCACCTTAACAATCTTCATAACACTACCACCATCTTAATCCTTGCTGTTCAGGTTCTGAAGGGAGTTTAGTATTGGTGACTGAAAGATGTGCCACTTGACCAACTCAGCTCTGCAACATCTATAAATGGTTATTAAATATTACTTCACCAGAACAACATAAGATTTTGAAAAAAAAATTTAAATTAAAAAAGTGAAAATCAGGGTCACATTACCAAATATCCCCTCTCCTATTCTATGTTTCCTAACAAACCAACGTAGTGTGAACCTGAGGCTAAAGATGTTACTCAAGAGCATCTGACTCAATGCTTTTTCTTGGTATTTTATCAATTATGGGGAACTGCAAAAAGAGCAAAAACCTTAAAATCCAGTAATGTATTCTCAACATTACAGTCACTGCTGCAACTAAGACGACTTCCATAAATCCTACATGTCAGTGAACTTCTGGCTTCAGGTTCTTAGGGCTTGTTTACATTCCCTTTTAGATTTCTTTTGCCAAGAATAGACGAGGATTCGATCAATTATAGAACTTGATATCATCAAGTTGCTCTGGAGACTTTCTGTTGTCACCTGTGGGTTGTTAGCCTGTGGGGTTTGTACCACGGGGGTGGTACTTTTATTGCACAGTATAGGAGTTATTTTAGCAGGGGATATATTAGAAGTACTGGTCTGGCCCATCAGAAAGGAATGAGCCGGTCATACACATTATATTACAAACACGGTGGAATTCCGCGCCGCAAAGAATTGACATGGAAATTCTGCTGTTTTTGCTCAGGGTAAACTAGCCCTTAAAGGGAATGTGTCAGTTTAGAGCCAATTGTAGGTTTTATGAGGCAAAACTCAAAAGCCCCTCCCTGCATACATAGTTATATACCAGCAGTGAACATATTGCATACAAGACTATATACCAAGTGAATATATTGCATACAGAACTAAATAGAAGTAGTGAATACATCACACACATAACTATATACCAGCAGTGAATACATCACACACATAACTATATACCAGCAGTGAATATATCACACATAATTATATACAGCAGTAAATATATCACACACATAACTATATACCAGCAGTGAATATATCACACACATAACTATATACCAGCAGTGAATATATCACACGCATAACTATATACCAGCAGTGACTATATCAGACACATAACTATATAGCAGCTGTGAATATATCACACACATAATTATTTAGCAGCTATGGATATATCACACACATAACTATATACCAGCAGTAATTATATCACACACATAACTATATACCAGTGAATATATCACACACATAACTATATACCAGTGAATATATCACACACATAACTATATACTAGTGAATATAACATACACATAACTATATACCAGAAGTGTATACATTACACATAGATTAGTGCCAGCCTTAGACTTAGTGGTGGTGGCAAAGACAGACCCCCTATCAGTGCGAGCCTCAGTGGCGGTGACATATGGGGACCCCAGTGTTAGAGGCCCCCTAATAGTGCCAGCCTCAGAGACCCCTACCTCCAGATACCGTTGCTATTGTGCATCCCATATGCTGCTCCTAATGGTCCCCACTTTTCCTTTATATACTGCTACCATGACCCCCACACCCAACTATGCTGCCATATATAATGCTCCCTATATATTGCCCCCACTGGTTCCCCCCTCCACCTTTATCAAAATAGTATATATATTTCCCATTTCCCACTCTAATATAGACCTCCCTTTGCCCCACACCCCTCCCGTATACGAGTTTCCCACCCCCAGTATACGTGTTTCCCACCCATCAGGGACCAAAGAATCTGCCTCCTCATTCCGCCCCATGGCAGGAACGGCCAGTTATCAGCTGTAATTCACATTCCAAATTGCTAACACTGTTATATATCTGTTTGGTCAAGGAAACACATAGTACCTTTCATATCTTACAGTATCTGTCTGTGCTTCCAAACAATATAAAAAGCTTTTATTCTCTGATACAAGGAGTCACACTGGCTTTTCCAAGCTCCTGATCTGCTGAGAGCTGTAATGTCTCCTCTTCCCCCTCCGCACTTGATTGACACCTGGAAGTTGAGTCTTAATCAGGGTCGGGTGTGGGAGTTACAGCTCTCAGCAGATCAGGGGCTTCGCCTCTTTGACTCTTGTAACAGAGAAGTTCTAGATATATAAAAGGTACCATATGTCTCCTTGACCTAACAGCTATCTAAGTGTCAGCAGTTCGTGATGTGAATTACAGCTGACAGAGTCACTTTAAATACCCTCACAGCATCTTTGTAAGGGTCACGAAGGTCATGTGCAGTGTTAGCCGCAAGGACACAGCACATCTGGCTGATATTACAACATACGACTCTCAGAATGACCCCTATGTCCCAGTAAAATAGCTGTAAGGTCGTTATCGGACATGATGGGAAATGCAATAAGACAAATCCTGCAGATGGATGTCATTAGAGATTCGCTCATATCTAGTTTTCATCTTTCAAAAGCGAAATAGATGCAGAGGTTGTGACTAATCCTCAGACGACTGGTCACATAGTCCTGAGGATCTCATGCTGTATGACTGACTAGATCTTCTATATGCAGCTACAAAAACGTGAAGGTTCAGCAGTGTACCCCGCCTAGTGCTACCATTAGACCCAGCCCAGCGGGGCAGTAGAAGGAAGAGTAAATACATGAACAATGGGCAACTAGAGGTTAAGTTTCTGATTTGACATAAGAACAGATTTTAGTGTATGCTAGAGAGCCTGGTACCCAGAGGCTTTATACCGCTATCCCAGGTGCCCAGAGGATGTACACCACTATTCATGCTACCTAGAGGCTCTGCACCACTATCCCTGCTACCTAGAGGCTCTATACTGCTATCCAGGGTGCCTAGAGGCTCTGCACCATTATCCTTGGTGCTGGAAGGGCTCTGCACCTCTCTCCCTGGTACCTACAGGCTCTGACGCACTCTCCCTGGTACCTAGAGGCTCTGCACCACTCTCCCTGGTACCTTAAGGCTCTGCACCACTCTCCCCAGTGCCCTGAGGCTCTGCACCACTCTCCCCAGCACCTAGAGGCTCTGCACTACTCTTCCTTGTACCCATAGGCTCTGCACCTCTCCCCCGGGACCCAGAGGCTCTGCACCACTCTCCCTGATACCCATAGGCTCTGCACCTCTCCCCCGGGACTCACAGATACTTTACCACTCTTCCCAGTTCTCATAGGCTCTGCACCACTCTTCCTGGCAACCAGAGGCTCCACACAACTCTCCCTGGTACCCATAGGCTCTGCACCACTGTCCCTGGCACCCAGAGTCTCTGCACCACTCTCCCCGGTACCCAGAGGCTCTGTACTATTCTCCTTGGTACCTAGAGGCTCTGCACCACTCTCCCTGACACCCAGAGGCTCTGCACCACTCTCCCTGGAACCCAGAATCCCCACACCAATCTCTCTGGCACCCAGAGGCTCTGCACCAATATCTCTGGTACCCGGAATCCCTGCACCACTCTCCGTGGCACCCAGAGGCTCTGTACCATTCTCCCTGGTACCTAGAGGATCTGCACTACTCTCTCCCTGGTACCCAGAAGCTCTGCACCACTCTCCCTGGCACCAAGAGGCTCTGCACCACTCTCCCTGGCACCCAGAGGCTCTGCACCATTCTCCCTGGCACCCAGAGGCTCTGCACCACTTTTTCTGGTACCCAGAATCCCCACACCACTCACCCTGGCACCCAGGAGCTCTGCACCATTCTCTCTGGTACCAAGAATTCCTGCACCACTCTCCCTGGCACCCAGAGGCTGTGCACCACTCTTTCTGGTATCCAGAAGCTCTCCACCATTCTCCCTGGTACCCAGAAGCTCTGCACCATTCTCCCTGGCACCCAGAAGCTCTGCACCATGCTGATCAGTACAAGTCATATGATGGCCAATAATAGTTCTGCTCCTGATATACACATGTTGGCCTATTTTGGAAATTCTTAAAATGACAATTACTGTCTAGTACAGCTCAGTAAGAAGCGTAACAGAGGAGGCTTATATCCAATTCCCTTATTTCTTAAGGGGTTAAAGGTCATTTCAACACAATGATATGATATGGCCAAGGCTCACAGATAGCTACAGTGTAGAGTTAATAATTCTTATTTAGATCCATACAGTGGTCTGGCTTGTCTGTATTAGAGCCACATAACATGTAATAGTATCAGGTAATAATAGGACACACTGGTTTCCTCACAGGTCTGATTATCCACCATTGCATTATGAGCTAAATAATGGAGGATCTCCATGTGGCTGAGCAATTCCTGCTACACTGCTCCAAGTGAGGGACACTCACTTCAGGTGTTTGTCTAATCTCATCCAGGCTTCAATTCCATAGAGGAAGAAGAGAAACTACCAATCCTGTGGGAGGAAAAGATCACAGCTCGCATATCAGCATATATGTCAGTGCTTACAATAGACTGAGAGGGGCACAATATGTGGTGTCCCACCACAGGTGTTTTTTGTCTCTCCTTTGCACCCCTCAAAAAGCTTCTCACTCCAGGTTAAGTGGTGATGAAGGTATCTTTAAGGTTTCACCACTAGATTTCAGTAATATGTATTTCTATGTCAAGCACAGCTGAAGGTTCTAATGGGTTAGTGTTTTCTATGTGCCATGTGTTCTTATTGACCCATAGGAGGTGCTCTCTACTCTCAGCCTATTATCTTTCTTCTTTCTCTTGCACACACTCCTTTCCACCACTCACAGGGTAGATTACTTAGGCCCTGTAGGAAGTAGTTACTTGGTGGGGGAGGTGTAGCGTCAGTCTTACCCAGATTCTCGTAGGAGAAGTACACACAGAGCTAGGGCCTGGACCCTTGTCCGGGCAAGAGTGTAGTCTAGTCTAGGACACGAGTGTGTACAGATGCAGCTAGAGACACCAGTTCTTTCAGTTTTCCTACTATATCTACTATTCAGTGCTAAACACTACAAAGGGAGAAGAGTCTATGAACATCCTAGCCCACGCCGTGAACCAGTTCTAAAAAGAGCAGGGCAGTATCCTGTTACACAAGAGGAACTAGCCTGGATAGGACAAAGCTACCAAGGAAGGTCTACGAATCCTATCTTGCAGTGCAAGTAACTGAGGCACCCCCGGGAGCTTAGCTTCACCCAGATAACCACAACAGGGGCTGGTATCACCCTATTAGGACGGGACACTCGACACTGTAGGGCACAAGGTGGTCAGACCAAAGTCTATACATATAGGAATTTGAGAAATGTCCAGCACCCATTCTTCAGGTAGAATACAATTTCTTTATAAAAATAAATAAATAAAAGAAATAAAGAAATTGCATTTTACCTGAAGAATGGGTGCTGGACATTTTTCATATTCCTATTTGTGATCCTGGTTCCGGGTTTGCCGTGCACCTGTGTCAGGACTGCTAGCTGGGTGAGCTGACCACTACCTGTTTAAAGTCCATACACAGGTAGAAGTAACTTCTCAGTGCTACATTGGGTTAAGACAAACTCTTCTCTACTCTATTTTCAACTCTTCAAGCACCGCTACAACTACCTCTCTACTCTACTTCTTCAAGTGCCTCCCGAAGCACAACCAAGTATTGCACTAAAGTTTAAGTTTATCTATTTTACCAAAGTGTTTTGTACTAATAATAGACTGCACAGTAAAGCTGTTCTATTTTTATATTACCGTAACTCCGTCATCTTTTCCTAACCACCAACACCCATACACACTAGCCACACACCTTGGATTATTTTTCCCCTTTTTGTGGGTGGCAGTACCGATAGTCTGGGTGCGTCAATTGCCAGGAATATTGTGACAAGAGCCCAAGGGACCCGCTAGGTCACCGACCATTTGGGGAATACAGCCAGCCACAACACAAAGCCAATGAATGCTACAGGGCCTAATAGACTTCAATTACCTAATTTCCTTCAGTGTAGAATTTACTAGGACCTGTATAGGGAGTCTCCAAAGCCTAGAGGCCAGGCATCTGGATTACACCTGGGGAGTTCTAGCCATGTGCTAGTTCTGTGCAGACATTCCTGCAGCCTTGAAGTGGAGCATTGGTAGCTAACCAAGCTAAGGCAGACAGATGGGATAACTTTGCCCCACCATTCTGAAGCAACCTTAGAAAAACATGTCCGCTGTCTTCCACAAATAGTGCCACTGTTGTCTTTAGTTTGGGTGTGGTATTGCAGCTTAGTTCCATTTAAGAATTTATATTGTGCCACTGTCTCCCTGTTATGTACTGTGCCACTGTCTCACCGTCATGTACTGTGCCACTGTCTCACCATCATGTACTGTGCCACTGTCTCACCGTCATGTACTGTGCCACTGTCTCACCGTCATGTACTGTGCCACTGTCTCCCCGTCATGTACTGTGCCACTGTCTCACCGTCATGTACTGTGCCACTGTCTCACCGTCATGTACTGTGCCACTGTCTCACCGTCATGTACTGTGCCACTGTCTCACCGTCATGTACTGTGCCACTGTCTCACCGTCATGTACTGTGCCACTGTCTCTCCGTCATGTACTGTGCCACTGTCTCACTGTCATGTACTGTGCCAATGTCTCCCCTCATGCACTGTGGCACTGTCCGCACCTCATGTACTGTGCCAGTGTGGTGTCCCACTAGGGGTGTTGCAGTTATATACACCCTTCGCAAAAGTCTGTACTTATTGTATTATCATTATGATGAAGGTAGTATCAAAGTTCTCTATGTTAAGTATATGTATATGTATATGTATATGTACACTGCACAGCTGAAGGATTGCAAAGGGTTATTGTTTTTGTTTGTCAGCAGACTCTGTAGACCAGTAGGATTTCTGCTTTCTCCTTTCCTATCATCTCCCTCCTTTCTTCTTCTGCTGCACTCTTTCACCCAATCGCAGCATGCCATACACGCTAGAAATGAAGTAAGTCACACAGGAGACAGGAAAAGAAGTTCAGTCTTACTCAGTACCCCACATGGGAGGGACACAAGACAGTACACTGCTACCAACTTCTTCACTAGTTACACTCCAAAGCACTATGCACTGTTAAACTCCTCTTAAGAGAGGACTAGCCAGAGATAACCTCAACCCATGCCGAGGACAAGGAGAAGTCACAGAGCAGGATAGTATCCACAATAGAGCCACAGGGCTAGGAACTGATTCGGACAGAGCAAAGTTGCAATAAGCCTAGGAACTCTGTCTCGCAGCACGAGTGTCAGCAGGGAACCCTCAGCACTCCACTCATCCCAGCTAACAAGGTCTGGGGCCTGTGTCACCCATTTAGAAAGTTCAGCCGAGTCTAGTGGGCATAAGGTGGTGTGAAGACTGAAGTCAAAGGTCAATACATGGGCACAGGTGTTCTTCATATTCTTCTTCTTCTTCTAAGTATTTTACTTCATCCTCCAACATCCTGGCAGAAGACAGTACTACATGGGTTGAGACTCAAACTCAAACAACACAACTATCTCCTACACTGCACTTATACTCCAGATCTGGTCGTTCTACTACCAAGTGTTTATTGGAACTTTGTCAAGTGTCTCAGAGACTTTGTCTAAGGAAACTTCATACTGCTGAACCTGTATTACCTGCTGCACATTTATAATTAGTAAACCAACTCAACTTTATTCTCAGACTCTGTGATTATTCATCACCACCGACACAGCGCACACCGCAACCTTGCGACATTTCCCCTTTCTGTGGGCGGCGGGTCCTACTATCCGGGATGGTCACTGTACCACTCTGGTCATCCGTGATACTATCCCAAGGGACCCGGTAGCAACCCGGCAGGACACTGACTACAGGGGAAAAGGGTACAACCGGCCAGATAAAATAAAAGCAGGGTTTCTAACTAACCCTTCTCTGTCCTAAAACATCAGAAATATTGACATTAACCCCTTCCCTTCCTTAGACTACAAAAGATATAGACACTAACCCTCACTGGGTTAGATCTAGATGCCATGTGTGTTTTCTGAGATCCTCTTGTCCTCATAGTTGTGCTTTATTACCTCTGTGATTCTTTCTTCTCTCCACAGGGCCGGGTCTACATGGGAGTTTTCTCAGATGAAGTTAATGAATACTATGACCTTATAGTCCTGAGACTCTTGTCTTCCAATTCCATAGTGGATCCTTGGGTTTTCATCATTTTCCGGACATCAAAATTTCATATGCAGATGAATCGTCTGTGCGGCCGGCCGAACCCCAAGAACCAAACACAACCTGGACTACTGGAAGAACATCTCAATCTCTAATAGAATAGGCTATGGGCCCATACTGCCCTTCTTTAGAATTTAAAGGGGATCTGTACACCAGTTTATGCTGTTCTGGTTTATGACCCAGTTATGTTATTCTTATGTACCATAGTTTACCACCACTTATAAGCTGTGACTAAAGGCGGATTATTGCCTGATTATAGTTCCTGATAACTGGCCAGAGTAAAAAGCCCAGCGACTAGCTGACCAATGGAAAAACGATTGGCTCTTTCATCATTATCGGATGCATATTGCCCCGTGTAAACAGGCGAAACCGACAATGATAAAATTGCAGGGTAACGATGATGATCCAGTGATCGCTCGAGCAGCTAAGCCTGCTATTGATTGAGCGGTGTACAGGCTCATCAAACGAGCACCAATCTCATTGATCGACCCATAGACTGGTCCAGTGGATGCAGTTATTGTATGATAGAGTGACCATACAAGGTATCAGTGGAGAATGACCCAATTAGGGACTCTTAATTTTCCGACCTGCACCACTGATAAAGGGGGACGGGAAAACAGCTCACCGCTCCAGATGGGATCCATCTGTGCTTGAACTCCCCATGGGGTTAAAGTGGCCAGAAGTAAGAATCAAGAAGTAGGTTCAGCAACAAGGTGTTCTCCACTCCAAACATCTTTATTGTATAAAAACAGAATTTAAAGGTCACGTTTCGGGTATGCTTAACCCTTACTCATGGTAATCATGGCGCTATGATTTAGGGCCCTATTCCACCGGACGATTATCGTTCGCATAATCGTTAACAATTAACGATCTCAAACGACCGCTATTGCGAAAGACCTGAAAATGTTCACTCATTTCCATGGAACGATAATCGTTACTTATGATCGTATTTGCGATCGTTTTCTCTTCGCTATTGCGTTCGTATCTACTGTGAACGACCGAACGACGTCTTATTCAATGCGAACGATTTGCGAACGTTTTGCAAGCGAGCAACGATAAAAATAGGTCCAGGTCTTATAAAGCGATCAACGATTTCTCGTTCAGTCGTTAATCGTTAACTGCATTTCAACCAAACGATTATCGTTTAGATTCGAACGATAATCTGAACGATAATCGTCCAGTGGAATAGGGCCCTTAGGGTTAAATGTACCCTGTACCCATTGGTTGTGACCTATGGATCATGTTTTTATACAATAAAGAACATTGTGTTGCTGAACCTACTTCTTGACTGATGGAAGGTGGGACAAGTAACTCCACTGACTGGTTGGACTAAACTAGATAAAAAATAATGGGTGTGAAGCAATAGTGAAGCAAGAAGATTGCTGTTTGTCCTAATCCTGGATACAACTTTTTACCACCCTGCAGAGTCTGTAGTGTCCGGTCAAGCATAATGGAGAAGGAGGACACTACAATGCAGATTCAGGGATAGGCTCTTGCTGTATCAGTATCTAAGATACTAACTAGTGCTTAGCATTTTAAGAGCTGTAATGCAAGATGCATTAGAAGTTTTTGTTGTTTTTTAACTTAATGGGAAAATAATGAGAGGGAAATTTTTTAGTGTGTATATTGAAAAAAAAAGTTGTTGTTTCTCTTGGTGGGAAGTTGAGCAGAGCCTCATGGGTTCTGTTTGTTGCACTATGTCCCCATATACTAAGTGCGCAATAGACGTTAATACCGTCAATATTATGCTTTTAAAGGACATCTAATAAAGTTATGGATATAAGAACAACCTATAGGGATGGGGGCCCCATCTCTCATTCACCTGTTTACTATATCCTTTTTCTCAAAGGAGAGAAGAATAGTACATGTGCATGGGGTAAAACAAGTACGACGGTCTTAATAAATGGCCCCCTTTGTTTTCAAATACACTTCACATTGTTAGATGATAAAATATTACATCCAGTGCTTGTACCTAAGTAAAGACTAGAGATGAGCAAATCTTTCGGACTTTTGGTCTGAAAGCAGTTCGCTCTATCGGTATGCCTGTGATCCCGGCCGCGTAGTTGCGCTCCAGGGAATATGCGGCCGGGATATTCTAGGGAATCGATCTGGAATTCCCTGGAATATCCTGGCCGCATATTCGCAGGATCGCAACTATGCGGCCAGGATCACAGGCATGATAATAGAGCGCAGATGGTGTCGGGCCAAAAGTTCGATGGTCCGCTCATCACTAGTAAAGACCCAAATTAAAGGAGATGTCCAGCGCTCTAGAGATTTTTTGAAACAGCGTTGGATTGCCACTCTGGGATCCTTGCCAAGCTTCAGGATCTTCTTCTCTGCCACTGTCATGACCCGGCTGATTGACAGCCTGGACAGCCAGTTAGTGACAGGGGGGGGATGTTGTCAGTGATTGGCTGAGCTGGCTGTCCATCAGCAGGAAAGGCCATTTACTCCTGAGTCGTGACATCATCACAACTCGGGGTAAATGCCTTCTGGCGGGGTCCTGGGGAACGGCACATTACAGGCACAGGGAGAGGTAAGTAGTGCTTTGTTACTATGTTCCCCCTGCCGGCTGTCTGTTATAAAATCGCCAGAGTTCTCCTTTAACAATTGACTGTGAAATACAGAAATGCAATCTATCATTAAGAAATAATGAATGAAAGGTAGGATATTACATAGGAAATGAAAGGTTATTGATAAAACAATCCTGTTTCGTGATCACTGGCAACAGGTAGGTATCTCCAATTGGCACAACAAGCAGCTCCAGTATTGTCACTGTCATTGTATTAGGGAATGTCTAAACCAGGGCCATTTCTCTACGTTTTTTGTATGTAACGATTTTATGAAATTAACACAATAAATACCGGATTTTATTGGACTGCTGGAATAGGTTTCCTTTCATCCATGTTGTAACGCCTGATCACCCACAGGTGAGGTCCTCTGCACTCCTAATCCATCCCCAAAGTCTATGGCAGCACATCACTGCTGCCTTTTAATTGCCTTTACACCTAAACAAACGCGTTTCAGTCAATATCTTTACAGTGACCTCATCGGGGGCTAACAGGTGACATGTATATTATGTCACCAAAGCTGTAAGTAGCTGTCTCATCAATCCACAGTGTTTCAGAGGACAGAGAAGTGCTTCTTGCCTGTGTGCCCCACTGCATGATGCTGAATCCTAAGGCTAATACCGATGGTCAGCTCCAACCAGTGTTCCTAGAGTGCCCGTCCCTGCCCCTTGGCTGTGCCGCTCTGAATACACACCTCAGCTTGACAGATTTCTTCACTGTGTCCACTTTATTCTGCCAGTAATCCAAGTAACCGCAAGTGATTCCAAGGTTGTCAGGATCCCCTTACAGTACCAAATGGACAATGCCCCCTCTAGGTAGTGGTTACTGCTAATCCTCACCCAGCCGAAAGACTTATCAAGTCACAAGTTGAAATCTATTCCAAAACCTGAATGATTGATTGAACTGAATTCATCGGAACTGAAAAATTGTATTCCTCACATTTTTTTTTTGTAATCTCTATGGTGTTTCCATCTGTTGGTATGGCAGATATATACAGGGCAGTTTCTAGGTCATTTTGGCAACAGGGCGAATCTTGATAAAAGCGCCCCCCCCCCCTCACTTAGTTCAGCCCTGGGGAGGGAAGGGAGGCTTTTATCAAGATTCTGGTTATTAGAAAGAAGCAGTGTGTGTATTGTGGCATAGAACAGTGTTGCACCCCTGCCAAATAATATTCCACTGAATACAAAATCATTATACAGTGACTCACAGGTGACGTCTTCTTTGATCTGACGGTCACGTTCCCTTTTCCTCTCCATCCGGCCCCGGCCTCCATGACGGTTTCTTGCAGCTACAATTCATCTCTTTAGGACCTGCCAGACAGACATCTTAGGCTCCGCACATTTCCAGCAACTTCCTTCCCCTTTTCCCACTTATAAGGTCCCAAACTGTATGCTGGGAAAGCTGGTGACCTCCATTATACACTGACATACAGGATGCTGGGAGAGCTGGTGACCTCCATTATACACTGACATACAGGATACTGGGAGAGCTGGGTGACCTCTATTATATACTGACATACAGGATACTGGGAAAGCTGTGTGACCTCCATTACACTGACATACAGGATGCTGGGAAAGCTGGTGACCTCCATTATACACTGACATACAGGATGCTGGGAGAGCTGGGTGACCTCTATTATACACTGACATACAGGATACTGGGAAAGCTGGTGACCTCCATTACACTGACATACAGGATACTGGGAGAGCTGGGTGACCTCCATTATACACTGACATACAGGATACTGGGAAAGCTGGGTGACCTCCATTATACACTGACATACAGGATACTGGGAGAGCTGGGTGACCTCCATTACACTGACATACAGGATGCTGGGAGGAAGCCTCTCTGTCTCTGCCCCGGCTGCTGTTTCCTTTAGCAGTGCCTGCGTACACACAGCTAAAGGTCTCTCTGGCCAGGGGATCTGGAACTTAGATTCCAGATCCCCGGGCCAGTCCTGAGGATGCAGGAGCTGCGGACCGGGTACTGTCGGGTGCAGCAGGGCGCCCCCTAGCTGTGGGCGCCCCGTGCGGTGGCCCGGCTCGCCCGGCCCTAGAAACGGCCCTGGATATATAGACGACGTCCTCATTACCAGGGTTGGTGATATGTCTGCCCGACCGGTATATTTGCTATACTAACAATACGAATCACCATATTACATTATAAGAGCATGCACCCGCGACATACGGGAGAGCTCTAATGCATTAAGAGAAACTGTTCACAGGAATAGAAATATATATACAGTGGTACCTTGGTTTAAGAGTAATTTGGTTTAAGAGCATTTTGGAAGAAGAGCTCACAGTTTTTAAAAATTGTAACTTGGTTTAAGAGCATTGCTTTGGTGTAAGAGCTCCCTGTACTGGGTGGGAGGGGGAGTGGAGGAGGGGCATGGTCTGCACAGCGGGGTCTACAGCCCTGTACTATGACCCAGGAAGTCTCCCTCACCTTCCAAATCATAGCAGATCCACTTCAGGCTGGGGCTTGCATCAGGGAACAGGACTGTGGAGACATGTCACAATTTACTAAACGCACCTGAAAGACTAAGATACAGCCAGGGGAAGGGAGGTTGGATGTTATTGACACTTGAGGAGAGACACATTCTACCAAGCATTCTGCCCGGCTGTATCTGTAACTTAGTAGCACTTTCCCATTCAGCATCACCTCAGGAAAAAGAAAGCATTACACAAGTAATAGGCTGTTTGTGTGCCTGGAGTCCCTATAGCTACTCTGGCAATAATATTAGCTTTCTGACTGCCCTGTATTATCTCACAATCCACTAATAAGATAGGTACATGTGGATTTTCTACACCAGACCTATAACTATATCATGAATAGAAGGAGGGAGATGTAGAACAACTGGTGGATCAGTCCTCAGCATATTTTATTATCAATATCTTCTATATTAATATTAACTCTACTTTTATTTATTGTCTATGTGGCCACTACTTGTGGATAAGCGGCCCTGATGGATTGTTAGATACCCATATAACCACTAGAGGTCAGTGTGATCTCGTATAACTGGATTCCCAGTACATTGCAGACACACTGAGTACTGTAGATATTGCTTTCTTTTCATGCAGTCATTTAACTATTTACTGTCCCACTTTGGATAAGACTTATAGCACTGTTCCTGGACATGAACTGAAAAGTTAAAACAATGTCCCTCCATTTGAAAATGTGATTTGTAACATATTTGTATATCACTTCATTAACCAAAAATGACTTCTTTGTGCCATCCGCCTGTGGCAAACCTGAAATGTCCGATTACAACAATAGCCAATTTATATAATTATGATATATTTATTAGACTATATATATTTATTATTAAAGGGGTATTCCACTCAAACATAACTTCTGATATGTTGCTGCCCATGGTGAGACTAACAATTTCTTCCATACTTGTTATTATCTATTCAGTATCCTTCCCACAGTTTTCAACTGCTGCTTTCTGCTGAAGAAACCAAAAACTGTGTGTGAGATTTTCTCCCTGCCCCCCCCTCCCTTCTCACATAGCTTATGTAAACAAGTCCCTGGCAGGCTGTATCTGCAACTTTGTAGCTTCTTTGTAATGCTAGGGTGAGGGTTATTCTGAGATCAAGTTGCTGATGAACTCACTGGGATCAATCCTCCCAGCATTACAAAGTTACAGATAGTGACTTGTGTCTTAGAAGGGAGGGGAGATGAAGAGAAAAGTTCATACACAGATTTTTGTGTCTTTAGCAGAAAGCAGCAGCTCAGAATTGTGGGAAGGAGACGGAATAGATAAAAAAATATATGGAATGATTGGAATAAATTGTTAGTCTCACCATGGGCAACAACATATGGAAAGTTATGTTTAAGTGGAATACCCCTTAAAACTTAAATAAAATAAATGTTCTTAAAATTGCTCTATTCTGACTCCTATGTCCTCACCTTTTAGTCTTTAGGGCCGTGTGAAGATAATTTTTTGTGCCATGATCTGTAGTTTTTACCAGTACCACTCTTGCATATATATGACTTTTTGATCACTTTTCATAACATTTTTTCTGGGATGTGATGTGACCAAAAATCATCGGTTTCACACAATGGCTGTTTTTTGCGCATATGCGCAGAATGTGATCATTTAATAGATTAGGTGATTCCGCATGCAGCGATACCAAATATGTTTACAATTTTTATGTTTACATTTCAAAAAGAAAAAAGGAAAACTGGGATGATTTAAACCTTAATAATACTTTATTTATATTATTTATTTAATTTTATTTATTATTTTTTACACGTAGGGGGCCCTAGGGGACTACTATGAGCAATAACTTGATTGCGCTGCTCATAGGAACCAATGCAGTACATATGCACTGCATTCATCCATCCATCATTTCGGCACCTAATTGGTAAAGCCTGCTGGAGACAGGCTGAAACAATTCCCAATGTCAGGCAGAGCGGGAAGCCTCATAGAGGCATTGGACTGTGCTGACAGGGCATCAGCTCCCCATGATCTTGTGTGGGAATCCAATCTGACCACTAGACCAGCAATGCAGGTATGTAAAGACCAGCAGCAGTTTTGACAGCAGCATCTAAATGGTCAAATAAACAGCATGGGTGATAGCTCCATGCTGGCTATTAGCATCCGCCCCAGCTAAAGATAGCAGCCAGGAGCCTCCAAGTATAAAGAGAGTTTGTGTTGTGAGCCCTCTCTATACCCCCTTAGGGATGCCATGATGGATATACCCGCCACCAATCATTAAAGGGGTATTCCCCCCAAAATTATTTTTGCATTAATACATTGCCCACCCGTAGCTTTTCATGTTTCCAATACAAAGCTATTATGGATTCTGAATAGTTTTGCTGTTATCCAGATGCATAGAATCATCATATCTCAGTCCAACCTGACAAGCTCCCTGCTCCTGGCCCTCACCCTCCGTTTCAGCATCACGTGTCCTCCGTCTCTTCAATAGGCCTGGTCAACCCCCAACTCTGCTATCCCGCTGCCTCAACTCCACAGCCTCAACTCTGCTACTCCACTGCCTCAACTTTGCTATTCCGCTGCCTCAACTCTGCTACTCCGCTGCCTCAACTCTGCTACCCCGCTGCCTCAACTCTGCTACCCCGCTGCCTCAACTCTGTAGCCTCAACTCTGCTACTCTGCTGCCTCAACTCAACTCTGCTATATCTTGTGGAAATCAGCTCTGCTACATCATGGACCAATCAGGCATAAGCTCTGGCCAGCGCCATGTTGGATATATTTTGGCTTTTTTAAAAACTTGTAACTTTGGAACGGAAGCAGCTAGAAAGACGGGAGATGGCTCAAAATTCTCAAGGGAACTTGAGTAAGGCCAGCTAAGTTTGGGAGCATTTTATTTTTTTAGCTCTTGGGATGAATACCCCTTTAAGGGGTTCAAAAAAAATCACACCTTTTGATCACCTCTTATTTAGCTTTTTGTGGAATTCGACGAGACCAAAAAAACTTAATTCTGTCCCTTCCCCCCCAACATTGACACCATTTACCATGCAATCATGATAACATTACATTTCAATAGATCGGACATTTCTGCACATGGTCATACTAAATGTGTTTGTTTTTTTAACGGGAAAAAAGAACATCCCCATTCCCCCCATAACTCATATGAACAATTACTGAAAACGGTAATCTATAGGTTTGATTGGTGGTGACGTTACAACCCAGTTACAACGCAACCCAAACTATCTGTAGAGTGACTCAACTTACTGCAAAGACGCAAACTTTTACATTTTCGAAGAAACAAAGTTGTACCTTAAAGTGACGTCTGTGCTAATTCCTTAAGTGTTCCCGTCTACAGAGGCGATAAGGGTCTCCGAATGTAACCCAGGACGTCAGCTTGGCTGTATACGGCAGTGATTGGCGCTTACTTGAGTTGCTGTTTATGCTCAAAGTGATTTACACATTCGGCCGAGCTTGACAGGGAATGTAATGTAATGGATCAAGAGCCTTGGATCTAAGAAAAGTCTCTGGCTGTTCTGCTGAGCGGAACTCTAGACATAATTGAAAATAAAGGACGGCATAGTGTTCTAAGTGACGAGCCACTAAAAATATCCGGTTTCAGACACAGATTCCGGAAAAAAATCCCTTTTCTTGGTACACTTACTGAAGTGATTTATATGTGAACTTTTTGGGCTAAAATCCTACATAACAAGACAAAATTATTACCAAAATAATCATATGATAATAATACTGAACTTCTAAATAGCATCTAAACCAATCCAAGCCAAGTAAATGCTGCAATCACAAACTATATATACAGCACATTTATTCATTCAGAATTCACATTAAAAAAAACGCACAAAGACAATAAACATAGTTAAATTATACAGTAATGGCGGAAGGTTGTATAAACTCATAAAACTAAATAATCTCTCAAATAAATCCATATAACTTAAAAACTAATTACCTCCTAGGACATGCGATTAACAATAAGAGTCTATTACCAACAATTCATAGCGTATCCAAAAACACTAGAATAAGTTTACTGCAAGTGTATACAGTTTAACCAAAAGCATAATTAAAAGCGTTTTAGTGAAAACTAAAAATGTTACAAAAAATTCTTGCGCAAAACTGTACACACGGGAAGTTGCAATGTTTTGAGCAAATAAGTGATTGCTCAAAAATTTTAGATGAAAACCTGCAATAAATATCCCCCATAGACTGTTTGTAAATAGGTACAGTAGCGACACAGCGGCTGTGTCAGTACAGTACAGTAAGGGCCCTATTCCACAGTAACGATAATCGGCCCCATTTGGCCCGATTCGGCCGGTTATCGTTCGGTGAAATAGAGAGAACGATCAGCCGATGATCGTGTCATCGGCTGATTGTTCATTTAGGGCCAGACCTAAAATCATCGTTCCCCCACCGCGCATCGCTACGGTTGAATAGCGGTGCGCGGCAGGCGACCGACGATTTGACAAGCAGCAGCAGCATCATCATACATTACCTGTCCAGGCTTCTTCTCCGCGCTGTCTTCATCCCCGGGTCCCGCGCGCTCTATCTTCAGAATGGCCGGTCAGCTGATGGAGCGCTCAGCCAATCACAGGCCGAGACCGCCGCGGCCTGTGATTGGCTGAGTGTGGCCTGTCAGCTGACCGGCCATTCTGAAGATAGAGAGCGCAGGACCCAAGGATGAAGACAGCGCGGAGAAGAAGCCTGGACAGGTAATGTATGATGCTGCAAGGGCTGCAAAGACATCGGTAACCTCGCTCAACGATCATCGGGCCGTGGAATAGGCCCAGTAAACGAGCGGCGATCTAGAAGATCGGCGCTCGTTTACATAGTTGATCAGGCCCTCCTCGGCCCGTGGAATAGGACCCTAAAGATTTAAACTGATTTGAAGCACATGAAAATGGAGCCTTAGAAAAAAATCACACTGAAAACCAAAGGACTAAATCCTATTGTGGTGACCCCCGGTGTGGAGGAACGGACGGTCACTTGCTAGGTGGTGAGGTGAGACGCCAGTTCTATGGTGGTTGGCCGAGATACAGCCGAGTCCAGTGATGTTGTGTCGTGACACCAGTGCCAGTTGGGCACACAGGTATGATGGCACACCTGCTTTTAGTTTAAAGGGACCGGTTGTACCTTTTCCCCTGTGGACAGTGTTCCGCCGGGCAGTGTCCCTTGGGATAAAGTCACGGTGGGCCGGAGTGGTGTAATGACCCTCCCGGACTACTGGAACTGCCACCCACAGAAAGGGGAAAGGTTCCAAGGATGTAGTGTACACTGTGTTGGTGTGAGGCCTCTTTATCATAAATAATCTCGTACTGTACTAGTGTACAGCAAGTTATACAGCTTTCCCTGGGTACGTTACACTTAATGAATGCCTTGATAAAACACTTGATAAAACACTTGACAATACAGCAACCAGATCTGTGATAGGAATACAGTGAGGATTACAGTCGTGCCGACTGAGTTGCGTGTTGAGAGATACAAAGAATCAGAGCAGTAGAGAGGAGGATGTCGTGAGAGTCCCAACCCAAATAGTACTGTGCTCTGCTGGGATGTTGGAGGATGAGGTAAAAGAATACTTAGAAGAAGAAGAGAATACCTTGTGCCCGTGTTTCGAATTTTGGGTCTTTGCACCACCTAATGCCCTACCAGTGTCGGGGGACCAGTCCTTCCTAGTGGGTGACACAATGCCCCAGACCTTGTTACCTGGGATGAGCGGAATGCTGAGCATTTCCTGTGAGCTGCAAGATAGAGTGCCTAGGCTCTTAGGAACTTTGCTCTACCTGGATCAGTTCCTAGCTTATTTTGGCTTTTTAGGATACTGTCCTGCACTGTGACTCTTGTAGTCCACGGCGAGGGTTGAGGTTATCTCTCACTTGTCCTCTCCTGTAAGAGCTTTAACACTGCGTAGTGTTGTGTAGAGTAAACTGAGGAGAAACTGTTAGCTGGTCCTTGTCTTGCTTCATACTCATACAGGTACCTGACTAAGACTGACTTCTTTAGGGTAGGGGGACCTGGCAGAGGGCCAGGGCCCCAGAGAGGACCACTGTAGGGAGCTGTCTAGCTTGCGTCCTTCCCCTATAACGTCCAACACAAAAGACTCATGCACTTCCTCCAACCATGTGACTTCCTATCCCCAGCGTATCTAAGGTGCACTGTGAGTGGGTAAAGAGTGCAGTAGAAGAAGTAAAGTGAGAGGTGATAGAATAGAAGAAGAAGAGATTTCCATGGGTTCACAGATCCATGTGACACACAAATAAACAATAACCCTTTACATACTTCAGCCGTGCAGCATCTAAGTACACATACCTATAACAGCGACATCTAGTGGCGAAACTTTATCACTGCTTCATCACCACTGACTTACAATAAGTACAGGCTTTTACAAAGGGTGTAGCCAATAGCAACACCCATGGTGGGACACCACAATATCACGTAATGTCAGGGATTAAATACACAGACAGAAATGCTTATAATAAGAGAGAAGGGAATCAAACATTCTAGCATGTAGACAATAGAGATTTGGAGACTGGGGAGTTATCCAAGAGGAAGTTTCTATTTTGAAGAAAACTCAATAACAGAAGCTTCCAATTTTAGGTTTTTACATAATGTAAAAATACTGAAGAACGTCGGACGAACACTTTCATTTCCCAGTCATTGACCAAAAGGTGATCACTAGAGACTTACAGTCATCTTGAAGGGTTGCTTTATGTATTTGGGGATTTTTTTGCTAATTGAAACCTCCCACCAGAAAGACTGCATCCCCATACAGAACACAATGAGAAGATGCCAGATGAGAAGAATACATGAATAGCCCACAGGAAATGGGGCCCATTACAGATTATGCATTTGAACCCAGGAGCTACACATTAGTGGTCTTTAATGAAGATTTTCCAAATTTTCCCTACATTTCCAAATTTTCCCTACAACCCCATTCACGCTGGCCAGGTTCACGTTGCTTTGGCTGAAATTGCAGACACACAGAAACACAAAAAATGCAACAGCTCACCACTAATGGCAAGATACAGACCCAATACAGAGGTGAAGATCGCTAAAAGCAGCCCCCCCCCCCCCCAAAAAAAAATGCTAAAAAATCCCTATACAAATAATAAGGGTCTTGGCATACCATTTGCAAATAGTCAACCATTCCACCACGGTAAGGTGGACTCATGCCAGGATGGACCACCACGGTGGGATGGGTGGAGTGCACGACCAAGTAGAGGCAGACACTCCCTGTCTGGAACACAGATAAAAAGACGTTTGGTCAGCTCTCCTGTGTCAAAGATAAAGTGAATGAGCAGAGGAGAATCTTATCTCCACATTGGCTTTATGGCTGGGGTTCTTCCATGAAGACCACATCTCTCCAGACTTCTTCTATCCATATAAATGGGTGTACTTGGTTTCTGCAAGTTCTCGGCGGATGGCACATCCACTGCTGGAATGAAGCATGATTAATGTGTGTTCCATCTGCTGCACTAACTTTCCATAGCTGACCTCTATTGTCTATAACCCTTAGTATTGCACATTTCTTTCTTCGGAGGGAGGACGAAGGGGAGATGTGCAGAGAGTGGGGCGAGAGTCTGCCATGAGGGGTAAGAGACGAATTTCAGTCAATAAACTCAGCTGCCTTCTAGATCAAGTTCTTCATGAACAAAATGCCGTCCACATATAGATTCCAAGCAGACATCCACAAGCGACATTTCTCTCTTGACTAAGGAGATAGCTGAAGATTGCGCGTTTTGCTATATTTCTACAGTTTTAGCTAGAGTTCTTCACCACAGTAAAAAAACAAACTTTGGGTGATGCTGAAAGCCTCACTAGCTAAGTTAGATCCCATTTCTAAGCTTGAAGTGTTCCCTCATTTTTAGGCTTCCAACTTTATTGGGCTTAACCTTCTCCAAATGCATAAACCTCAAGAGTCTGAAGCCTTAATCTGACATCTCTACTCTGGAGCCAACTCAACCAGTAAGTAGATTTGAGTACCACTCGTACCTTCGGATAGCTGCTTTTAATCCAAGATCTGTCCTGGGGTCCGTTCGGCAGGTGATGCAGTTATTGTCCTAAAAAACAACTTTTAAACTTGCAGCCCTGTGTAAAATTGGCAGGGCCTAGAGTGTCTATGCCCTATGATTGTGACGCCTCTTCATCCCTCCTCCCTGCACTCCTCATCACTGGGAATGCCCCCGGGCAGGATTTTTCATATTCATCACTTGTCTGAACACTGCACGATCCAACACATGTGCTGTGTTCACACAGGTGATGAATAGGAGAAATTGTTCTAGGGGCATTCCTAATGATGAAGGGGCGGGGAGGAGGGACGGAGAGGCGGTGCACACCTAATGCACACACACTCTACGCCACACCAATTTGACACAGGGCTGCAAGTTTAACCCCTAGGCGACCCTGGATGTACCCGTACGTCCAGGGATTCATCCATGTGCCCAGAGCGGATGCAGCTGTTTCCAGGTGGTCTTACATCTACATCTTACCCGCCCCCGGGGTCTGCGCCGTAATGGCGCTGATCCCGGCTCGGCACTCGATTGCTTCCGGGTGCAGCAGCCGGAAGCAATCTATGTGCCTATCTCATCGATCTATGCTGCATATCTATGCAGCATAGATCTGTATGAGAGATCAGTGCACTTATACTAGAAGTCCCTCATGGGAGATAACCCTAACCCCAGGGGGATTAACCTTGACCCCAGGGGGAATAACCTTAACCCCAGGGGGAATAACCCTAACCCCAGGGGGGCTTCTAGTATAAGTGTAAAAAAAAAAGTGTTGTTATTAATAAAAAGCCCCCTCCCCTAATAAAAGTTTGAATCACCCCCTTTTCCCATGTTATAAATAATAAATAAACAAACATGTTTGGTATCGCCCGAACTATTAATTAATCACATTCCTGATCTCGCACGGTAAACGGCTTAAGCGCAAAAAAATCCCAAAGTGCAAAATTGCACATTTTTGGTCGCATAAAATCCAGAAAAATTGTAATAAAAAGCAATCAAAAAGTTGCATATGCGCAATCAAGGTATCGATAGAAAGTAAACATCATGGCGCAAAAAAATTACACCTCACACAGCCCCATAGACCAAAGGATAAAAGCGTTATAAGTATGGGAATGGAGGGATTTTAAGGAACATATATTTGTTAACAATGGTTTGAATTTTTTACAGGCCATCAGATACAATGAAAGTTATACATGTTATATATCATTTTTATGAAAACATTCAACATGTCATCGCAAAGTACAATTAGTGGCGCAAAAAATAAGGGCTTATGTGGGTTTCTAGGTGAAAAAATGCAACTGCTATGGCCTTTTAAGCACAAGGAGGGAAAAACGAAAACGCAAAAATTTTAATTGGCCCGGTCCTCTAAGGGTTAAAAGTTGTTTTTTTAGGACAATAAATGCATCATCTGCTGTACGGACCCCAGGACAGATCTTGGATTAAAAGCAGCTATCTGACGGTACAAGCGGTTTGGGGGGTCAGATTGTGGGAACAGAGATGCTATGAGCATTTCATTTGTAAAATACAAGTCTCTGGCATGTGCTGACACCCAATGATTAAAATAAAAACCTCTGAAGTGCCCCTCTAATGGTGACGGATATGTACAAATTGGTATTGCTTTACCTACAATGCCCAAGCACAGTGATGGACAACTTACAGCCCACCAGCACTGGGAATTGCAGTTCTAAAACAACTGAGGGCCATAGGCTTCTCAGCATTGCCCTAGCACATTATGGCACTCTCGACTTCTTGCAGTACTTATGTAATGCATTGATCTGTCTGACCAATCAAGTTCATACATGTCTCCTGGGGAGACTACAAAGTTTTTATAAAAAAATTAAAAAAAAATAGTAAAACATAGCAGAATTTTTTTTTTTTCTATTTCACCACATTTTAATATTTTCTATTATACCTCAAAAATAATTTATGCTAAAGTTCATTTTTTTTCCTTTGGCCATTTTATTTATTTGTCCCTCTAAAAAAAGCCCTCATATGGCTATGTAGATAAATAATAATTGTATTATATTATTATTATTATTATTATTATTATTGCTCTTAGAAGGGGCAAAATAAAATTGCAAAGATGTTAATTTCCAGGGTTCATAAAGGGTTAATAAATATTTAATATCAATTGTTGAACACATTTGAAAACTGTGCAGTGACGGGGTTTGTAGAGTTGTGGGCATTACACAGTGTACCATGGTTAAACAGGATGCCAAGCACTGTACGTTCATGAATCTTTGTTAATTGATTGATGTCCTGGCTTCTACAGAAACATAATGGATTAATGAAGAATAACAGGTTCTGGAGAACTCCAGGAATCAGCCAATAGATCTCAGGCACTTTGCCTAGTAAAAATGGATGATGGCTGAAGGAAGCGTGGCCCCATTACTACATCCTACTTGAGCAGTTACTTAGTACTAAAATACATAGCTTTCCCTCAGCTCTCCATCATAGCCCCCCACCCTGCCACAAAACTCCTTCCAGCCCCCGACTTAGAGCTGTTGCACTTTCCATCCACAGCAGATTGTTGCCCTGCAGTCTGTAGATCTGTCTGTAGCGCCTGCTGCATTCATTTCCTGTCTGCTCCTCTGCTTAAGGCATCATTCAACACAAGGTAGCATGCTGTAAACACACCCTATTCTTCCCTTTAAGTGTCACTGTCGTTTTGAAAAACTTTTCACATGTCACAGAGGGATCTCAAAATTTTTGATCAGTCCGGGTCTGAGTGTTTAACCCTGGATTGATCAGGACCGCGCTGCAACGCGTCCTTTCCCCACTCTGTGTCACGTGATATCAGTCAAGCTCCATAGGCAAACAGACAGGGGGGCGCCTTACTTTTGGGGGGATGCCTTACTTAAGGTTAGAGGGTAGAGTAGGTGGGGTGTCTTATTTTAGGAGGGTGTCTTATTTTCGGGGAAGCACGTTAGGATAGAAAGATGGATGGTGCAGGGGCTGGTCAGCGGTGATGACATAAGTTAGAGGGAGGGGCTCAAAGACAAGATCCATCTAAGCCTTGAGAGACAGCAGAGGATGATACGCCATGGTAGTCACTATGGGAGTCATAGAGAGGCTTAAAGCTTCAGGTAAGAATGGACGACACATAGATGATGCACCCGATTGTCGTCCATTAAAAACAACCCCATTGACTTCTATGGAAGCTTCTGTTGTGTACCATAAAAAATCCAGGTCCCACTTTTTTTGCAAAACAGATCAGTGGTCAAAAACTGATAATTTTTCAATGGGATGTGTAGACGACATTGAAAACAATGGGTCCTTTTTCTGACAGTGAATCAGGATCCCGACTTACGGACAGAAAAAAACTGACATGTGGATGAGGCCTAACAGAACCTCCTAAACCTCCTAGTGCAAATGAAGTGCAAAATACGAAGTCGGCACTACTAGTGGTCCTCTTAACCCCTTTATCGAGATACTTAGGTCATGGTACTAATGAAGTCTAGGTGGTGCAACACTCACAGAGAAAAAGCAGTCGCCAATAGAGAAGTAAGAGTGGCAACTCCTGATGGGTCTGATGAAGCACCCTAGGCCGGTGCGAAACAGCCAGAACCACATGGTTTAACAGGCATTTGTCCAAATTGTCCCTGTTGTACGTGTTTTGTCCTATGGAAGATATGTTTTTATTTTAAGATTTGACGGTCTTACTTCTCTATTGGTGATTTATTGAATTAATAGTGAGATCTCTGATTTGCATTCTACCCACAAGATGAAGCCCATCTACTGAACTTCTCTGTGCTGCTGGGACACTCTGATCCTAATACTCAGTCTGTGACTATCCACAATATCAGTATATTCTTCCCCTAAAATACTCTGTGCTAGCCTGTTAGGGGTCTCAGGACCTTTGTATATACGTGATGCAGTAGATGTTACACAAAGCAGTATAGAAAATATAGTAACATAATACTAACCCACACACGGGTCCTGAGACTCCTGACAGTCTGACAGTGACTAGGGCTGCACCTGTGTGCCCAGATACCAAGCGGCCCTCAGGAATCTGCCCAGCCTGGCAGACTGTCAGTCCGGGCCTGTTCACATACCTTGGTGGTTGAGATAATCTACAGTTATATTACTTGTATTCTGTTTATACCTGCTAGGAACACACCATGCCAATGAGCTCAACCACAATATGATACAATCTTATTATATTACAAAGTTCCAGCAGTTTATTTCCTGAGTGGGAGCTTATCTGTATAGACCTGTTACAATGTTCTAGTCTGTAAAGAAAATCAAGAAACTATTCCATGTGAGTGTTCCTTAGTCCATGATCCAAGAAGGACTTGGCATTGTGTATCACATCTGCACGGAATTGAACGGACTGAGATGCTGAGAAGTGTTTTTGGTTAAAATCTGAACTCAATGGGGAAGAAAACAACTAGAATCATAGTAAGATATTCCCATATTCTGTAGGTTACAGATGTTTTCTCTACATAAATATGGATAATTAAAAACATTGCTCCAAAAAGAAAAAAAAAAACTTTACTCATTGGAATCCCAGAAACTGCAAATATTTTCTCTATTAAACTCTAAACCAATCCAGACTTCCAGGTCTGCATGTTAGGAATAGCAGGGATCTTTCCATTCTTCTGTGTTCTCATGTCTATTCATATGTTTGGTTAATGATCCCCGGCTTGTGCAGTTCTGCACGGACTATCGTCCTCTATCTCTTTAGTCCATTTTTAGTCTAATTCGTATTTCTTAGTTAATCTATCTTTTAGTCTTTTTTGCCGATTTCTGCATCTCAGTCTTGCTTTTTCTCTGGGTTTTTTTACCCACTTTGTTGTGAAAGAAAGTTAAAGGGGTACTCCGGTAAATTTTCTCTTTCAAATCAAAAGGTGCCAGAAAGTTATACAGATTTGTAATTTACTTCTGTTTAAAAATCTCAAGTCTTCCTGTACTTATCATCTGCTGTATGTCTTGCATGAAGTCTTTCCAGACTGACACAGTGCTCTCTACTGCCACCTCTGTCCATGCCAGGAACTGTCCAGAAAAGTAGCAGAACCCCATAGAAAACCTCTCCTGCTCTGGACAGTTCCTGACATGGACAGAGGTGGCAGCAGAAAGCACTGTGTCAGACTGGAGAGAATACACCACTTCATGCAGGGCATACATCAGCTAATAAGTACTGGAAGACTGGAGATTTTTAAATAGAAGTAAATTGCAGCTCTATATATCTTTTTGACACCAGTCGATTTGAAATATATATATTTTTTTTTGCAGGAGCACCCCTTTAATAGAGGGTGTCCATAGGGGCATTGCAAAGTAGGTGAGGCTTAGCATGCCTGATATCAGAGTTTAAAGAAGCATTCTGCTTTTTTCTTTTATTTCTCCCCCGGCAGCATGCTGGCACATATACTAACCAATCATGTGTCCCGCAGCATGGCTACGTTACGGTCCTACAGCACTGTTCAAATCCCACGGTCCCACATGCAACCTCTTCACCGACTGGCCTGCAGCTAAGGAGGCCGGAGGTCAGGGTCTCCAATGCATTTCTATGAAAGTGCTCTCATAGCGATGCAATGGAGACCTTGACTTCTGGCCTTCAAAAGGCCTGGACAAAGATGAGGGGTGAGAAGAATCGCGACGTCACCACCCGGGGTGTGAACAGCACTGTAGGACCGGAATGAAGCTGTGGTGCGGAAACAGCTCATCAACGGTAAGCAGGGGCGGATTAACTTTACCATAGGCCCCGGGCTGTTCACCAAGCCTGGGCCCCCCACCCCACTGTAACTATGGCAGCACTAGCCTGGCGTTCATAGTACAGGATAGATAATGTCATGATGTCCTGATTTGTGCAAAATTGACATAAAAAAACTGTGATTTTTTGGCAAATCATGGAGGAAGTGTAGCCAGGAGACAGTACGCCACTGAAAGTATAAGTCTTTTTGGGTGGTCATGGGCCCCCCAGGAGCTCAGGGCCCCGGGCTGCCGCCCAAAACGCACCTATTATAATCCACTACTGATGGTAAGTGTATGTGCCAAATGCTTCTTTAAGGAGGGATCTAGGGACAGCCCCATTTTCCCTGTCTCATTCCTGACTATCCTATACTATCATCACTCGTGCCATCATCCATTCCATCATCTCAGGTGTCAGTTATCTACTGGTGAGCTGCTATTCTTATTCCTGTTCTCTTCCATTATTCATATGTGCTTTGTATATCTTTCTTCTGATTAACTGCTTGTTCTACTATTCAGTTCTACTGTTAGTCCTGGGAGTATCTGAGTACTGAAAGTCACAGTTAGGACTTAGGAAAGGAAGGCGACTGCTACAGGCAAAGCCCAGTTCTGCCATCTAGTGGCCAGACAGTTACAGTGCATGCACAAAACAGAGACTTTTAATGCAGTTCATGCATAAATATTTTTTAAAAATAATTTTTAGCTGCATGGTGAGAGACCCCCTGCCTTCTAAGGGTATGGGCACAATGTGGGAAAACACCTGGGCAGCGGAATCTGCCTGACCATAGAATGAAGGGTATATGCAGCTCGCCCTACCCCTGTGTACCTTCTTTTTTTGCACTGTATTAGAGAACCTTCTCAGTCAATGGCGGGTAAATACATTGGACTTCTGCCCAGGGGCATAGCTAGGATTCATGGGGCCCCATAGCAAAAACTGTACGGGGCCCCCCTCCCCTAAGCACAACACAAAGCACTGCATATATATATATATGGCCCAAAAATAAAACCTCTCGTGGCCAGATGCAGAAACAAGAGTGACTGGCAGACAATAGAGCAAATGGCTGCTTGCTCTGTCAGTCCACTGTATTTAACTATAAGGACCCATTAGGAGCCATAGGTGCAGGAGCAGACTACCTTCTGCTTAACCTCTTATGTACTGCAGTGTGTAAGTGACCCAAAGTTAACTTACATGCTGCAACATAAAAAGGGTTAAAAAGAACAAGACAAGGAGATCTCTTCTTCACTGCTCATGCACTGATAACCCCTGACCTCTGCAGGAGCTCCGCACATTTTCCTTCTTGACTGTGGAAGCCAGAGAACAGAAGTCAGGGGTTATCAGAGCAGTGAAGCAGAGATCTTCTTGTCTTCTGCTTTTTAACCCTTTTTTGTGTTGCAGCATATAAGTAACTATGGTTCAGTTATATACTGCAGTACATAAAGGGTTAAGCAGAAGGACACAGGACGGCTCTTATCTTCTCTGTGCCCCCTCGGGCATGGGCCCTTGCGGCATGGGCCCCAAAGCAGCTCCTTGGCCTGCCTCTATGGTAGCTACGCCACTGCTTCTGCCTAATGGTGCGTTTATACAGAAAGATTTATTTGACAGATAATTGAAGCCAAAGCCAGGAACAGACTATAAACAGAGAACAGGTCATAAAGGAAAGACTGAGATTCCTCCTATTTTTAAGTCCATTCCTGGCTTTGGCTTCAATCATTGGTCAGATAAATCTGTCCTTGTAAACGCACCATTAAAGGGGAACTTCAGATAAGAAAAACTTGTTTTCTATTAAAAGTGCAATAAAAGTTATATAGATGTGTCTATATAATGTATTACCGTATCTGTGCTGTTCTGCCACACTGGTAGCTGATAGAAATCAAGGAAGTGAAAAAATATGTCCTCTGTGCCAATTCACATTCTCCTGTCTCTTGCTCCTTCTGCTCTCCTTCCTTAGAAGACAAATCTTCCATGCCTCTGTCTAACATTGTGTGTGTTTGCTGAGCACAGGCTGATGATGCAGACAGGGGGCAGGGCGTGATGTCACAGGAGGCGGGGCTGCATTCCCCAATCCCCTGAGTGACTCACCCTCTCTGACCAACCAGAAGCAGGTGCAGCACTAATTTTACTGATTGTGATGGGTGGGGGACTGTCATGATCAGCTGAGGGAAAGCATTGCATTCTAGGAACTGCTCAACCAGAAAGGACAGAAACACAATACAGAATAAACCCCCCTCCCCCAAACAAATGGATTTTTGGTAGTTTTGGGACCGGGGCCAATCCTACATAGTAAGCAGCCAGAGTCTCCCCAGATAGCTGACTTTCCATGCAGTTCCTGTACACTACTGGTGGGGCGCCGCACACACACTAAATACATGTGAATAAAGTGGATATGTACAGTATGATATCAATCACCACTCCCCATACAGGGACAGAAATGGTTGACCCACTGGTGGTGATGCCCCTTTAAGAAGTCCGTTCTGGAGGTCAAGGGTTGTGGAACACCAGCAATATTCCTTTCTTCAAATCAACTTATTTTAGAAACATATATAGATTTGTAATTAACTTCTATTTAAAAATCTGAAGCCTTTCAGTACTTATCAGCTGCTCTATGTCCTGCAGGAAGTGGTGGATTCTTCCCAGTCTGACACAGTGCTCCCTGCTGCCCCCTCTGTCCATGTCAGGAACTGTACAGAAAAGTAGCAAATCCCTATAGAAAACTTCTCCAGCTCTGGACAGTTCCTGAGATGGACAGAGGTGGCAGCAGAGCGCACTGTGTAAGACTGGAGAGAATAAACAACTTCCTGGAGGACATACAGCACATGATAGGTACTGAAAGGCTTTGGATTTTTTAAATAGAAGTAAATAACAAATCTTTCTAAGTGTCTAAACCAGTTAATTTGAATGAAAACAAAATATCGCTGGAGCATCCCTTTAAGAAAGGCTGCATCTGAGTGCACTTTACCAAGCACATACTTAGCAGGGAGGGTTATTCTGAGGTCAAAATGCTGATAAACTCACTGTGATCAATCCTCCCAACGTAACAAAGTTGCAGATACAGCAGGCCAGGGACTTGTTTCTTAAAAGGTGGGGGGAGGGAGAGACAGAGAGAAAAGCTCACACACAGTTTTTTTTTTGTGTCTTCAGCAGAAAGCAGCAGCTCAGAACTGGGGAAGGAGACTGAATAGATAATAACAAGTATGGAAGGAATAGTTAGTCTCACCATGGGCAGCAACACATCAAAAGTTAAGTTTTAGCGGAATACCCCTTAAAATATTTATGTCACTTTTATGGAAGCTTTAAAAGAAAGTGGGTTATTACTAGTATTTATGCTGTATGAGTGGCTAGTCTCCATAAAATGACTAAGGTTGTCACTGCTTATCATCAATAAAATCCCTTATAAGACACTGATAGATTAAAAACCATGGGTCTCCAAACTCCAAACCATGGGTCTCCAGCTGTTGCAAAACTACATTTACCATCATGCCTGGACGGCCAAATCCAAAGCTTTAGCTGTCCAGGCATGATGGGAATTGTAGTTTCACAACAGCTGGAGGGCCGCAGTTTGGAGACCCATGTTATAAACGATCAGCACATCTGCAAACAGTTTAGGGAATGGAGTGCAATACCTTCATCCTGACTGTAGATGTCGCTGGTTCACTGTATGAGATAGAAGAAAGGATCTGCTTTCCGTGTGCAGCGCCCCTCCTATGTGTGGGCCATGGGTGGTATTACAGCACGTGCACTACACCTCCCAGGGGCCATGGGCTTACTGGGCTAGCATGGCCAGAGAGTAACAACAGATATTTCTATGTATTCTAGGATTATTTTCCCCTTGTCAGATATCTAAGCCCCCTGCCACTCACCGGTCACCCGCAGGATACAAATATAGATTGGCAATGATTCATTGTGTTTGGAAAGAGCCCAGCGTGGGACGCAGCGTGATTCTCTCCTTAAGAGTTATAGGAAAAACTAAGCAACTCATTTCCTTAGTCGTACGCGGTCTGTGTGTTATGTAACCAGATCTGATCTGCAGCTTAGATGAACTGGACTGGGACATCTGCCGTCTATGAGGAATGAGTCCGGCAAATAAACGCTGACACCCGCGACAATGTCATCAACACGGACAGCGATAGGACGCTCCACAGGCGCCTGGTACCTGGCCAAGCCAAGCAACGGCCGATGAAAGCCTTGATAAAGCTTCCGTGTACCACGTCCACTCAGCTGAACGTCTCATACACTGCTAATAAATCATCAGAGCTATCGTAGCCATCGCTGATATGAAGCGTGGACTCCATCATCTATAGTATAATTGGGATATCTTTATTATTTGTCTAGTACTAGACGTCCGGAGAGAGAGAGCGCTCTGCCGTCCGTGTACTAGGTGTTTGCCATACTAAAAAAAAAAAAAAGGTGAATGCAGGTGCTGCTGCGATGTGTGTCCACAATATTAAAGGGGTACTCTAGAGAAAAAATAATGTTTAAAGGGGTTATCCATCGAAAACCTTTCAAATCAACTTGTGTCGCAAAGTTATATAGATTTGTAATTTACCGCTATTAAAAAATCTCAAGTCTTCCCATACTTATCAGCTGCTATATGTCCTGCAGGAAGTGTTGTTTTATTTTCAGTCTGACACAGTGCTCTCTGCTGCCATCTCTGGCCGAGACAGGAACTGTACAGAGCAGGAGAGGTTTTCTATGGGAATTCTCACAGAAAACCTCTCCTGCTCTGGACAGTTCCTGTCTCGGCCAGAGATGTCAGCAGAGAGCACTGGGTCAGACTGAGAATAAAACAACATTTCCTGCAGCTAATAAGTATAGAAAGTATAAGAAGCTCTCTGCTGCCACCTCTGTCCATGTCAGGAACTGTCCAGAGCTGTAGAAAATCCCCATAGAAAATCTCTCCTGCTCTGGACAGTTTCTGACATGGACGGAGGTGGCAGCAGAGAGCACTGTGTCAGAATGCAGAGAATACACCACTTCCTGCAGGACATACAGCAGCTGATGTGTACTGGAAGACTGGAGATTTTTAAATAGTAAATTATAAATCTGTATAACTTTATTTTTTTAGTTGTGTATGATTTGCAAAAAGTTATATAGCTGCATTCAGGAGACTTGACCTGGATACGGTAAGTATAGCTGTTATATAGCAGCCTTCAGGAGACACTTGACCTGGATACGGTAAGTATAGCTGTTATATAGCTGCCTTCAGGAGACTGGACCTGGATACAGTAAGTACAGCTGTTATATAGCAGCCTTCAGGAGACTGGACCTGGATGCAGTAAGTATAGCTGTTATATAGCTGCCTTCAGGAGACTGGACCTGGATGCAGTAAGTATAGCTGTTATATAGCTGCCTTCAGGAGACTCGACCTGGATGCAGTAAGTATAGCTGTTATATAGCTGCCTTCAGGAGACTGGACCTGGATACAGTAAGTATAGCTGTTATATGTTGTTCTCTGTTTCTGCTCTTTTAGGGTGGGGATTCCGTACTGTCCGGCCTGTGCAATGGGAGATGGACTGGTGGGCCCAGAAGTATGATTTGAATTAAGTAAAATCTTATGTTGTACGTGGATTTAGAAAGACATGGAAAGCATAATATGCACAAAAATAGCATGTTTATACAATTTAACACAATTCTATGCAAATAGGCTATATTAAGAAACTCTTTTGTAGCAGTTGAACCAGGAATGAATGTACAACGACTGGATGCTCATGGTGGAGCTGACGATCATAATATATGGTTGGAGGAGCCATCTAGAGTTACGGGTATGGTATGAGTGTACCTCAGAATATGAGGACACACCCACTAGTGTACTTGTGAACAATCAAGGGGATCTGATGGTCTTGAATGTTTCTTAGCTGAAGCAGTCAGACCTATAGAACGCTTTTAGAAAACTTGTATGAATGGTCTGGTTCAGACTGAGCATTGTGGCAGATAGAGATAATTGAAGTTAAATCAAAATAATGTTGATTATCACCGAAAATGGGGCCTGTTGCTCTGTTGCTCGGGGGGCAGGCGGGAGGGTATGGAGTCATAAGTAAATAGGATTTAGGGGAGGAGTTGAAGTAAGGGGGCAAGGGAGGACTTATTGTACAATGGCGAGGTATCTCGCACTAGCGTAGGGGAGACAGGTCTGTGGAAAGAGGATTTTAACTATGATGAGAATATTGATGTTTTGATGGTTGATGTTTTTACCAATGTTTGGGACTATATGTTTCACCTTCTTATATTTTTTGTTATCTTATGTATTATAAAAAAAAAAAGAAAGTAAAGCTGATATATAGCTGCCTTCAGGAGACTGTACCTGGATTTCTGGTAAGTATAGCTGTTCTATGTCTTGATATGCTCTGTACTGTTTTATATAATTCTTTATTGAATAAAAACTTGATTGGAAAAAAAAAAAGTATAGCTGTCATATAGCTGCCTTCAGAGGCTGGACCTGGATTTCTAGTAAGTATAGCTGTTATATATCTGTCGACAGGTGACTGGACCTGGATACAGTAAGTATAGCTACCCAGTTGGGGAACTTCGGATGGCGGAAGAGAGAGCTTTTGCAAAGGACAGGACAGACCTGCTACTAGATGAAAAGAGAAAGATAAAAACAAATAAACAACAAGAGAAATTCACATTTTCTTTTAAATATAACTCTATGGCCACTATAATTAAACAAATTATTAATAAAAATTGGTATTTGATAAAAAACGACCCCATATTGGCAGATGAGATTACAGAAAAACCTACAATAGCATTTAAAAGATGCAAAAATATTAAAGACATACTCGTACATAGTAAGTTCAAAAGTACTAAAGAAATTCAAGAACCAAAATGGTTAAAATCCATGACACCACAGGGCATGTATAGATGCGGTAATTGCACTTGGTGTGACTACGCACTAACGACAAAAACATTAACTTTGGGCGGTTTTAGATGCGACATAACAGATTGCATTTGTTGTAAAACAAAAGGGGTAGTGTATGCAATAACATGTACGTGCGGCTTGTTCTATATAGGGAAAACGCTGCGAGCATTAAACCGTAGGTTCTATGAACACATTTATACTATAAGAAATAGAAAAGCCGCAACCAGAATGGTAGACCACATACACACACAACACAATGGAGACACGAGCTGCCTGAAATTTACGGGCTTGAAAAGAGTCTTTTTTAAATCAGGGCAAGATAACAATAAACAGCTCCTAAAGATAGAAGCCAAACTTATTTTGGCATCGGGGGCACAAGGAAAAGCAGGTTTAAATGATAAAATAGAATTAGGCATGTTTGTTTAAGTGTTCACAGTCTTGTATGTAGCGTAACTATGTTTGTTTTTAATCCAGTTTGTATTTGCACCTGGCATGGTAACGCCCACCCCTGACACGTCACAAGAGGTATTTTACCTGGACCTGCAGGTGGGGGCGTCATCCGATGAAGCGCGCATGCGCGCGAAATGGCCATCATGACCACGCTCTAACAGGTTGGCGTCTGCCCTGATCAGTGTGCAATTTTACTGCACCATGAAATAAAGAAATCTTCACTACCGACGGGTGAGTGCCCTTGACTTTCTGTTTCTTCATGCGACATAGTTTTTATATAGCTGCCTTCAGGAGACTAGACCTGGATACAAGTAAGTATAGCTGTTATATAGCAGCCTTCAGGAGACTGGACCTGGATACAAGTAAGTATGCAAACCTAGACAGAAAGAGAAGTGGCTGCACCTCACACCCATGGCTGACACTCGGCATAGTGTTGTTTTTAGTGTAGGTACTTATGTGGGCCACAAGACCTGCACGTGCTACAAGAGGCAATATGGTTTGATCAAATTATATACCAACATTCTGGCATTGGTTTTTAAATGTAGCCAAGAGGCATTAGTGTCAGCCATGGGTGTTAGGTGGAGCCACTTCTCTTTCTCTCTAGGTATGCATTATACAAGTAAGTATAGCTGTAATATAGCTGCCTTCAGGAGACTGGACCTGGATACAAGTAAGTATAGCTGTTATATAGAAGCCTTCAGGAGACTGGAACTGGATTTCTGGTAAGTATAGCTTTGTTATAAACCATGATAACTAAAAAAAAAAAAATTATAAATGTAAATTGCAAACTTGCTCTATATCACATTCCCTGTTGACTTAGATACTGAAAGTTATAATGACAGGTACACTTTAAGTAAAAATTGGCTTACAATGTCTGTGCCATCTTAAGAATAGAACCAATAAAAGAGATGTCTACCTCAAAATGGTTCATGGACTGCGATTAACTGGGTGGTCCACATGTTTCCAATCTAGTGCGGGGCTCTTTAAATCACTGGCTGCATTGTAAAGAGAATATTACGCATTCCTCCTTTCTTAAGCCCAGTCCATGAAGAAGTTTCTGTGTCTCTGGGTTTCTTCAACAGGTATCAGTGCATGCTGCTGATTCTTGGTTGATCAGTCAAGCAAAAAAAAAAGTGAAGCATAACACAGCGGCCAAATTTTAACAATTACTACTCATCTCAACAGAAAACTAGTATTTTTTTTTTTTCTAAATGATTTATAAACTTAAGCATTTTAATGAATCCTATATGAATCCAAATGGGGGGGAAAACTTTGTAAATTGTTTTGTGTATACAGTTCCTATGTGTCTCCATGGTCACAGACTACAAACAGCCCAATATGTAGTCTGATCTAACAGCCATGTGTTACTTTTTTGCCATCCTCTTCTGCTCCCTGTACAGAGGTGCGATGGGGTGCAGTAAGACCACCGCTGGGTCAGACATAGGGATTGCTTTTTACAAAGCAGCGACAGAGACGCATAGGAGCTGGAGACATAACACGGTGGGAGATTTTTTTTTTTTTTTTTTTAACTCAATACTTTTTACCTCATCCCATTTATTATGCACAGAAAAGAGCAACGAATGCCGGCACAGTGCAAAATTGGAAACATTCCCAAAGAGAAGTGTGTGAATGTTTCCGTGATACCCAGGACTGGGATTTATTACTGCTTTTGAAGCTCGCAACAGAAACAGCAAGATTATTCCCCATTGTGCCAACATTCTGCAGGTAGATTTTACATTGGGAGGTTTAGTGTCGATATAACCATAAAATATTCATGGCGGCCTAGGGTGGTTTATAATTGTTATCTGTGGTACAGAGACAAAGGAGTCAATATTGTTATGTATTATCCATGGTGGTTATGGGCTAAGATGTAAAATTGCTATGGTAAAGTAGGGTGTAATGTTTAACAATAAATGAATAAATGCTATTGTCCAGTCTCGCAAATTTTGGAGTAGTGGCTTGGTTTGGAGTTAATATAAAAAAAGGTATACTCACCTGCTCTGATCCCCTATTGCATTCACCCCAGCGGTGTCCTAGAACTTCCTGCTGCTGTTTTGACACGTAGGAAATGCTTGCTCAGCCATTCATTGACCATAGTGGTGATCTGCCTTGGCCAATAATATTAGTGCCCATTAGCTGAAATTAGGAAGTGCTGCTCATATGGGACCGGGCACTGTCAGTGGGGAGCAGGGGCGGGTGAGTATAAAACGTATTTAAAACTTTATGGTACAGCAAGTGACCACTGGCTCTATTGATTCTCTATGGATCCGCCAGACAGAGGAGCAAGTGTATTCATAACAAAGGAGCCAGGGGCCAATATGGAGATGGGGGGGGTACAGAGTCCCTTATTTGTCTCCTTTCCTATAGTTAAGTTGGAATACCCCTTTAAGGGAGCTGCAACATGTATGTCTGACCACTGTGCCTTTCATCCAGCGGGGACATGGATGCCAATCAGATGTAATATCAGATACTTCCATAGACAAGGGTTGTGCTGTTCCTGGAGGAAAGCAGACATGTTTTTCTAATCTTTACAACCTTTTTTACAGGAATTAGGCCACAGCTTATTGTGCGTTCCAACTTTCCTGTTTGTCTTATGTCTAAATTAAACAGCTGAGTCCAGACGACCATGATATAAAGCGGTGACATCAGTGTTAAGGTTATGGACTCATTCTGAATTATTTCATTCTCCCCCATCTTCCGCCCACTCATTATTCCTGCCAGTCCATTCCTTACCGAAGCGGTTACAGGCTTTTTTTTTCCATACTAATTCACAGAAACCTTGGTTTTATTAAACTATTAGTCATTATTCACCAAGTCATTACATTAAAATATGGATCTCATCGGGGCTTGTCAAGCCAATGAATCATTGAGGATCACGGGGACATAAATTGTGAATGCAAAGTGATGTTGTATACTATACCAGATGGTTCATGAGGAGCTTGTGCCCTGTATGGCAGTATTATTAAGGCACTACACAGCACTGTTATTTAGCTACTGTTTTCCACTAGGTCAACTAAAAGTGTTTAATGCAGGAGAGAGTGGTGTGGGAAGACAAGTAAGGCCTGTGAGGAGAAGCTGAGCAAGGACCTCACAGCCCTGGACCCTTGTAGTATCACGTACTGCACCCCACAGCTGGGAACTGCAGTATAAAAATGTGTGCACCCTGTAGCTGGGAGCTGTACTACCCCAAAGGGCCTGTGGACAGCTGATAACACTTCATCCGTCTGTTTTGCCTGGAAAACCCCTTTAAGCTTACTTGCAGTCTGAATTTGCAATTCTCCACTTAAAGGGGTTATCCAGCACTACAAAAAACATGGCAACTTTCCCCCTACTGTTGTCTCCAGTTTGGGTGGGGTTTTAAACTCAGTTCCATTGAAGTAAGTGGAGCTTAATTGCAAACCACACCTAAACTGGAGACAACAGTAGGGGGAAAAGTGGCCATGTTTTTGTAGAGCTGGATAACCCCTTTAAGGGTCACAGGCGGCTTTTAACAATTGACTCTTAGCAGAAAACCTCCTCGTATTTGTAGCTCCTTGAATCTTCTGCCATTCCCAGCTGTGGGGTCTAGACTGACAATTGTAGCCTGTTAAGCCACTCTTAACAGAGCAGTATTGTGAAAATTCAATCTCGGCACTCACCATAAATGCTTCATAGTTTTATTGTAGAAAAAGGTGCGATCCATCCATTTCATGTCAGCATCCACATTACTGTCCATTTCTTCACTAGACTGAAGTTTCTTATCTAATAAAGGAAGTCAGTTCAATAGAGAAGATGATCTGTCTGACACTTGCTACTCGATAAGCATAAAGGTATCTGTGGCCCCAGTAATGCCAGGGCCCCAGGCATGTCCGCCTCTCTTTCTTGTAACTCTAGCCCTGCAAAGGATGATTCCAAGCGCTGCGGTGTAAACTACATTGCAGGTCCCAGGACTCCGTATAACATGGGGTGGATTCAGTTCCATCTTCCACAGACTGTAATCCCTGTATCTGTTTATACAGCAGAATGTATGAGATAGACTCAGCGGGACAAGAAATATGTGCTGACGGGTGATATCCTAGTCAATCCCATAATACCTATTCAGAGATCGACACCATTGTTTGTATATGAACACGCCTCGCTCCATAGCTGATCTGACCCCAGTGCTCGAGAAAAGACTGGTACCATGTGCGAGAACTGGGAGGCAGTTCAAAAAAAGGACTGCGCTGGCGCCGATCCATTAAGGTAAAAAAAAAAACAAAGCAATGTACCTGATGGTACATTTGCTTTAAGTTAAGATGCCTATATACCTTCAATAAGCGTCAGCTGAACGATCTCCCATCCTCCTCATGCTCAGAAAAGTTGGTACCGCCGAATCTTCCAGTGTTCTCTATAGAGAGCCACAGCCAGACAACTTTGGTAGGGTATTATCAGTCCAAGGACAAAGGGGTCGTGCAGTAAAATTCCATCACTCCGGACCCTTACCTCCACTGACATTATCAGAGTAAAAAAAAAAAATTTAAAAAGATAAAATCAGGACATCAGTTTCTTGCCCCTGAAAATCAGGAAATCTCCCCCAAAAAAGCCAGCTTTTGTGTGGAGCTTTCAAGATAATCACAATTTAGATTGTGATAACTATTAACAACAATTTAGTGTTTCCAGGATTGCCCTACTAAGATCAAGACAGTTGGCAATTATGTGACTGTAGGGTCAGACAACAAAAGGCTTGTTTGTAGTCTGTTACCATGGAGATGCAGCATCTGCACAGTTGCTGTAGAAACAAAATGGTATGGCATTTTTTAATTAAGATCTATGGCAAAGTTTCTTTATTTTCCATTGTATATGGAATCACTATGGATGTAGCCTTTAATAATTAAGGTGGAGAAGGGCTCTGACATAATATTTTACTGTCAAGCTGACTGAAAGTTTTAAGTATTTGATACTAAACAATAGGTTGATGAGATCTGTCAGGCATATGGTGTTTAGGATAAGCCATGTGGAAAGTATCTGACAGATTGGATCCGTGACATTTCGTGTTGTTTGCGCTGGTGTGTATTGTCATTCTGTGTTTAATCACGAGTCAACAGGTGGCACGTTGCTGGGTAATGCACATATTTCATGTCTACTTTACCTAAGTAATCTTGCCTTTCACCCACAGCAGCCTCGGACTTTCATATATTACACCACGTATACACACGCTATACACTATGTATTGTAGCTGAATAGGGGTGGTGCCCAGTTTTCTGTAAGCTGGACTGGACAGTGAAAACCTTTTCATAAACTTTGCTTTTCCCAGAAGGGCCCCTTACTTCTATTATTTTATAAGGTCTGATTGTTTGCAAGTGATTTCGCTTTTATGCAGTGTCCCGGCACCAGTATCCCTGCCTTGAGTTGTTCTGTGTCCGAGTCTGAAACTGATTGGGTATCATATGTTTCCTGTAAGTAAAACTTTTCTGTAAAGCATACAGTTGTTTTATGGAATCCCAGTGTAGTGTCCCAGTACAGGTGTGCCATTACTTCTAAATTCCTCCTGTCAAAAGGTATCTCTGTCAGGTGTGACACTCTGGGATAAGGGGTGCCATTTTGCACTTTCACCACTTGGTGTCTCACTCTCTTCTACTATATTGCACAGCTGAAGGTCTGAAAGGGTTAACTCTGTTCTCACTGCATTTTGGGTTGTCCAATCAGTGGCTTGGGTGCCTTGCACTTCTCTACCTATCCCACACTCACACCACTCTTGCTCTAGCACTCTCCCCATCAATAGGAGGTAGTCCCAGTCACCCCTATTTAAGTCCCTTAGTTCCTGGCAGGAGGATCTTCTGGTATTCTGTTGGTTGAAGTTGGAGGGAGAACACAAGTTGTTGCTGTGTTATTCTAACATGTATTCCGTATTAAATCAAGAGTCTGGGTAACAGTTACCTGGGAAGAACCTTGTCTACACCTGGAGTAACCTATCCTACAGTTATTCAGGACAATCTATCTATCCAGGATTAGTGGAGCAAAGTGCTTAAGCCGACGTACTCTATTGTTTCCTGCTGGACCTACTGAGGGAGCCTTGAGGGGTTAGCCACACCCAGTTGTTCAACCTTAGGGCTCGTACTACTAGACCTGAGACTCTGTGGGGGCTCTTCTGGCTTAAGGCAGTCTTTCTTCTTCTTCTTCTTCTTCTTCTTCGTCCTAACCATAAGTCCAAGCTTCTTCAAATGCCCAGACTTGTTACCACCTAACAATCCCAGGTTACTGCACTAGTGCAAGAAGTAATTCACCTGCATTTGTATCACTGATATAGTTCACTGACAAAGAGAGTGGATTGCATAAGGGACACTACGCTAAAATCGTCACCCTGCCACACGACCCACCCTCCACAAAATACAACTATACCCAGCTAACCACGCTCTCCACCATCTATCGCACACACTTGATTAGATTTACACCCAAATCCAGAGGTAGGGGCATGTGTCCTGTGTGTACAGATCCCGGAATCAATTTTTGGCAGATTTCCAGACAGGAAATAAACTACGGTATAATTCCAGGAGTTCTATAAAGCCAGTCATAACATGAAACGCAACACAAGACCACAGCCCATTCACCGGAGGGGCCATTATTAATGGAAGGAAAACAAAGACCATTTTTCTACCCCTGGACAACCCCTTTAAATATCCCCAGTTATGTGGCATGTGGAGGAAAACCTTGTGCAATAGGAAAAGGTTCTTTAAAAGGGATTGTATGAGATTAGGAAATAGTCTCCGCTTTCCTCCAGCACTGCTCCTGGCCATCAGCAGAGTCTGCAGTCTATTGAACGATGCAGCCATGGACAAGAGTGGCGGTGTGCATAGCTAGATTAAAGAATAATATTTTTAAAATATATATTTATTTAATTTTAGAATTTACTTTGTTATATAACATTATTAAAATAAAAGTATACTTTTTGTTTATACCTCCCTGCTGCCACCAATGTTTATGTTGGGAACTGCAGGCCTTCCACACAGAGCTCTTGGTACAGAGTGGAGTCCTCCTATGTATAGTATACTTTTATTAGTACTGTATATACAATACCCAGGGGAAACTGCCCATCACTATCACTGTGTGCGGCAGCCTCTGCACAGCGAGCAGGGATTACAGAGATTATCCCACACAGCTATAGTGACAGGCAGGTTCCCCCTGGGTACTATGTATGTTGTGTCCCACTACTAGTGTCCTACGCACCTGTCACTTCAGGTTAAGTGGTGATGAGGTATTCTAAAGTTTCACCACAAGGTGTCAGTGTTTTCCATATTCCTATGTTCTTATAGACACGGCTGAGGAAAGTCTTGGGTTAATGTTTCTGTTGTACCATGTATTTGTTGCTGACCAATAGGAGGTGCTTTCTCTCTTTCTACCTATACCTGCTCTCTACACACTCTCTGCCTGAAGGAGGAGTTAGTTAGCTCTGTGTGGGAGGAAGTACACAGGGCAGTTGAGTCTGGTCACCTTAGTGTACAGATCCATATAGAGACCAACAGTTCTTTTATTCCTCCTACTATACCTATTATGCAGTGCTAAGCGCACCAAAGGGAGAGGTAATGAAGGAACACCCTGACCCACGCCAAGAACACGTCAGAACAGAGCAGGGCAGTATCCTGATTACAAAGGAACTAGTCTCGATAGAACAAAGCTACTGTAAAGAAGGTCTATGAATCCCATTGCGCAGTGCAGATAACTGGGACCCCTTGGACACCTAGCTACACCCAGATAACCACGGCTGGGGCTTGTAGTACCCTGACAGGACAGGTCACTCGACACCGTAGGGCAAAAGGTGGTCAGACCAAATTCTAAACACAACTACGAGTAAACTATTCACTATCAAGTATCTCTTCAAGTTCCAGCAGAGTACACCACTACATTGGGTTGGGCTTCTACTGAAGTGTATTGTTCTACTGAAAGACTTTGCAGTAAAGCGGTTATATTTTTACAACACTGGGACTCTGTCATACTTCATACGCACCAGCACCCATACACACAGCACCGTACACCTTGGTTTTTTTTCCCCCCTTTCTATGGGTGGTGGTGCCAACAGTCCGGGTGGGGTAGTTGCCACTCAGGATTACCGTGATAAGAGCCCAAGTGACCTGCAACAACCCGGCAGGTTACAGACCATTTAGGGAACACAGCCACCCATACAACAAGCAGGTATCAACATCAAACCTGTAAGCTGGACTAGCACTGGCGTCACGACATTAACATCATTGGCTGAGCTGACACAAGCAAACACCTGTACCAACCGCCACATATATTCTAATAAGGGAGAGGGAGGCATTTCCTACTATGTGGCAGCGCTGGATCAGGGCAGGGGACTGTGTATCTGCAGGTCCTTACATAAAAATTGGTGGCAGAAGAGAGGCCAGTATCACCCCTTACTAGTGACACCCAACAGAAATTAATGAATGAACAAAAAGTATATATTTACTTTAATAACGTTAGATCACAAAGTAATACAACTTTATTAAAGCAATGTGTTAACAACAAAAAAAGTGACTCTCAGGAGTGCCCCTTTAATAATCACCCTAGAATATTCACATGATAATAAGAGAGCTACAATGCTGAGTATAACGTACAACTAACATATCACTGTGGGAGCGGTTAACATACCAGAGAGTGGGAATGTTCCCAGTGGTCTTCTGCGTCAGACCGACCTCTGGGAGAGGGATATCTCCATGTATACATCAGTCTCACATGAGACCACAATACTGCCTGGCTCCCGCCTTCCTGTCTGACCTCCAGGCTGTTCTTCTCATGGACGTCCCGGGATCCTGACACTTTCTCTGAATAGCTCCTACTGTGAGAATGAGTCCGTCCCTAGTATACTCTAGCGAATATACACACCACCAAAACATGATAGAATGGACATGAGGTCCTTGGTGGACTATTGTTTCCACCAACAAAGCGTTTTTTGTTTTTTTTTTACTACTTGACCAGACATATCCGCCATCTTGAATGCCACCATACTGGATCAAGGACACGTTTTTCCAATGGGATGTTGGACGTGCAGCATATCAGACCATGTAAAGACCAGAAATGTCCAATTGCTGCGATTAGATTCTCAATATCTCTTATTTTTCAATACAGAAACAACAGACAGGAACCTTCCCTGTGAAGCACAGCTATTTGACAGGTTCAATGTGCTGTCTCTGGTGCCGAACACAGAGCTGAAGCAGAACACAAAGCAATTTTCTGCGTTCATAGCTTTTGAACTACAAGGCAAATTGCAATCAACTTCTTTGATATGCTATATGACCACCTTCTCATTTAGAAAAAAAAATGTCCTTGATCCAATATGGCGGCTTTCAAGATGGCGGCCATGTTCTGAAAATAGCCTGAAATATATTTAAATATAGACTCCCTCAACTATTACGGGGGCATTCACATGTGTTATTTTCTCTTTCATTTCTGAAATAAAGGGGGTGTCCTGAGACTTTTGTGTATGTATAACTCTATGGGGGAGATTTATCAAACATAGTGTAAAGTGAAACTGGCTCAGTTGCCCCTAGCAACCAATCAGATTCCACCTTTCATTTTCTAAAGAGTCTGTGAGTAATGAAAGGCGGAATCTGATTGGTTGCTAGGGGCAACTAAGACAATTCTACTTTACACCATGGTTGATAAATCTCCCCGCATATGTTGATCTGTTTGTCAGCTGCTATAATGTGTACAAGACACCATCCAGCTCTGCTACATCTGTATATAACCTACACACCATACGTAGATCAGTACATACTATTATCAGAGTCAGGCGTCGTAGGCGCCAGTAGGAGAACATTAACCCTACGCTGAATGACTCACAAAATCGCTGAAAATATAAGATCTGGCGATAATTAAGTTTTCTTATCAATGGAAGCTACAAGGTACAATACAGACAGGAAGAAAACGTTGGTGATTTCCCTAAATGAACTCATTTCCTTCGATCAGTCCAGAGATTAAGGGCTCAGGGAGCAGCAGCTGCAATAGGTGGGGATGTCTTAAGGCGCGATAAGTTGCAACGAGTTTGCCATGGTTGGCTTGAAGCACACAATGATCCCTTTGTAACCTCATTGTCTTCATAGGGGGCGGCTGTAATGAGGCAGCGGAGATCTTCTCACGTTCAGTCTTTACATGGGGAATCATAGCCATCTGGTGAGACCCATACACGAGGCATCGACCCCACCTCAGGGCCGCTTTAACCAGAGGGCACATGGTGCACGTGCACCGGGCCCACTGGTTAAAGGGGCCCCCCCGAGCAGGCCGGCCGTTGCTATGTGCGACCAGTGCGGTCGCACAGGGCTCCGGCCACCAGCCTGTCAGGGGGGAGCGCCATGGATGAGTAATCTACTTACCCCTCCATGGCGCCCCCTGCAGGGCCCCCCCGTCCGCCGCTGCCCCCGTCCGCTGCTGCTGCGGCGCTTCAGCGCTGCAGCAGCAGCGACACTGACAGAGAGAGAGCCATTGGCTCCCTCCCTGTCAGTCACTCACTCTTGTGGCCGCACTTCCTGCGGTCACAAGAGGCCGCACTCTCCCTCTAGCGCCCGACGTCACTGGAGCGTCGGCGCGAGGGTAAGGGGAGTGCAGCCTCTTGTGACTGCAGGAAGTGCGGCCACAAGAGGGAAGAGAAGAGGAACGCGTGGACCCAGGTGAGTAACAGTGTTTGTTTTTTTCAATGTTATATGGGAGGGGGAGCTATATACTACGGGGGGGGGGGGGGGGGCACAGGGGGCTATATACTATTGGGGAGCACAGGGGGCTATATACTATGGGGGAGAACAGGGGGCTATATACTATGGGGGAGAACGGGGGCTATATACTATTGGGGAGCACAGGGGAGCTATATACTATGGGGGAGCACAGGGGGCTATATACTATTGGGGAGCACAGGGGAGCTATATACTACGGGGGGGGGGCACAGGGGGCTATATAATATTGGGGAGCACAGGGGGCTATATACTATGGGGGAGAACAGGGGGCTATATACTATGGGGGAGAACGGGGGCTATATACTATTGGGGAGCACAGGGGGCTATATACTATGGGGGAGAACAGGGGGCTATATACTATGGGGGAGAACGGGGGCTATATACTATTGGGGAGCACAGGGGAGCTATATACTATGGGGGAGCACAGGGGGCTATATACTATTGGGGAGCACAGGGGAGCTATATACTATGGGGGAGAACAGGGGGCTATATACTATGGGGGAGAACGGGGGCTATATACTATTGGGGAGCACAGGGGGGCTATATACTATGGGGGAGAACGGGGGCTATATACTATTGGGAGCACAGGGGGCTATATACTACTGGGGAGCACAGGTGAGCTATATACTATGGGGGAGCACAGGGGAGCTATATACTATGGGGGAGCACAGGGGAGCTATATACTATGGGGAGCACAGGGGGCTATATACTATGGGGGAGAACAGGGGGCTATATACTATGGGGGAGAACGGGGGCTATATACTATTGGGGAGCACAGGGGGGCTATATACTATGGGGGAGAACGGGGGCTATATACTATTGGGGAGCACAGGGGGGCTATATACTATTGAGGGGGAGCACAGGGGGGCTATATACTATTGGGGGAGAGCACAGGGGGCTATATACTATTGTGGGAGAGCACAGGGGGGCTATATACTATTGTGGGAGAGCACAGGGGGGCTATATACTATTGTGGGAGAGCATAGGGGGGCTATATACTATTGGGGGAGAGCACAGGGGGGCTATATACTATTGTGGGTGAGCACAGGGGGCTATATACTACTGGGGAGAGTGCACAGGGGGGCTATATACTAATGGGGGAGCGCACAGGAGGGCTGTATATAACTGGAGGAGCACATGAGGGTCTATATACTACAGGGACACCTTAAAACTATGGAGGCACAGAGGGGTGTAACTATGTAGGAGTACAGAGGGGTGTAACTACTGTATAGGGGTACAAGGGACCTAACTACTGTATGTGTTGGAGCCTAAAATATTTGTCTGGCAGATTCTGGAGAGAAGATTCACAGCCAGGAGAAGACTTCAAGGTGGCCCAGGCTGGATGGAGAGAAAAAGAAAAGGTGACAGACTCTGATCGGAGAAGACGCCTCCGGTGAGTCACTGGATGTAACTTCACTCTGTTATAGGCTTGTACTGATAGGGGTCATGGTGTGGCGGTATTATGTAATGGTATCAATGGTGATATCTTTCTGTTTTGTTTAGTGCAGTTTTTATGTAATATGTAATCACTGAATGGTGGAAATAGTGTTATAAGGTAACTACTGTATGTATTGGGGCTCTTGATACAGTGTGGGGGCAAATTCAGTACATTATACAATGTGCAGAAAGGTAAGGGGGGGCCCACTCTTGAGGGCTGTGCACTGGGCCCACCAATGTATTAAAACGGCCCTGCCCCACCTTACATTATACATGTGACGGTGGCTATTATACTGTGTGTATGTGTATATATATGATAGATAGAGAGAGAGGCATACAGAGGCATACCATTCCTAGTAATGGTTTACATAGTATTAAGATTATAGTATAAAGACATAGTATAAAGATTTGTAATATACTTCTATTTAAAAAAAAAAAAACTCAGCTCTTCCCATACTTATCAGCTGCTGTATGTCCTACAGGTAGTGGAGCATTCTTTCCAGTCTGACACAGTGCTCTCTGCTGCCACCTCTGTCCATGTCAGGAACTGTCCAGAGCAGTAGCAAATCCCTATAGAAAACCTATACTGTTGGCACTAAGGTCAGTACTGTTGGCACTAAGGTCAGTGCTTAAAAAAACCTAATAAAACATTGAACCAGAAAACCTCTCCTGCTCTCTTATGCCCTCTTACGCAAAAACAGCCCTGTCCTAAAGTTTTGTGTGGTATTACAATTCAGCTCCATTTACTTCAATGGAACTGAGCTGCAATACCACATCTGAACTGAGGACAAGAGTGGTGCTGTTACTATTTGATAGCAGCTATGCTTTTCTAAGTCTGGTTAACCCCGGGAGATAGAGAAGTACTGCGGTCAGTTTCAGTATATCAGCAGTCCTATAGAGTTTGAGGGAAGCAGCAGTACACATACTTGATCGCTACAGGGGCATTCGGGACCTCCATTCATCTGATCTACTGGAGTCCATCTAATTGCCATCTTGTGTTAACCCTTTACGGACACTTTAAAATAAATGTGTCATTGTGAAGTAAATTCTTCTCTTGTAGTTTCTCAGGTCTTAAAAAAGTTTACCAATTTTTTTAAGTAAAAATGAGAAAAAAAAATCCCTGAAATAAAATATAAAAATTCTAAAATATAAAGTAACGTGTACAGCAGGAGAAGCCCTGGATTAGGAAACTTCCTCTTCTGCAACTAATTCTCAGCCACAAGTAACCTGACCTTCCAGGCGTATGACTCTGGTTCCAGTTGTGTTGCCTGCAGCCACAGATTTTATATCTTCTCTCTATAAAACCCTATAGTAACTCCGTGCACTCAGCTTTCACCCAGTGCAGCGATCTGACAAGCTCTTCAATGGGGCTCGCCCTCCTCGCCCTCTACAACTTGCTGTGGGGAGAGGATGTGGGAGGAGAGAGAAGCAGCATGGAATCGTGTGTCACTCAGCTACTGAAACACTCAGTCTCCGTCCTTCGCAGGGAGCAGACATGACTTCGTAGAGATGCCACCAGATCTCCACCACCAATGAAGCTTTGACCCAGTTGAGTGTCCTCAAGGATGGGACCATCCATAGTTTATAAACTCATCAGATTATCTTACGTTCCCTTTTTTTCTTCTTCCTCCTTGTGTTTCGGGGAGGAGTAAAAGTTGTGAGTGATGTCAGAGTCTTCCCACGTTGAGTCTCTTCTTCTCCAAGTCACAACCTTCCTAGTACTGAGGACTCACCTACCATGTGCCTGAAGAGCTGGACCGCCAGTAGCTGAGAACCCCAGGGTGGACTATTCAGTCCAGGTTCTATCAGGACGATGACGGACGTGGATAAATTGGATAACTTCACCAAAAAATGTGTAAACAGTACAATTTTAGAACCCAACGAGAATCCGGCCACCAGCGCCGTGATGTTCTCCATAGGGGTCTTAGGGAACTTAGTAGCCCTGATTTTACTGGAGCGACGCAGAAGAGGGAACAGGGGCAAAATCTCTCTGTTCTTTATCCTTGTGACTGGTTTGGTGATCACGGACTTGTTGGGCACTTGTATGATCAGCCCCGTGGTATTGGCATCTTACGCCAGGAGATTAACTCTCAACTCTTTGAATCTTTGCAATTATTTCGCTTTTGCCATGACTTTTTTCAGCCTGGCCACCATGATGGTTCTTTTCGCCATGGCTTTGGAACGTGCCCTGGCCATAGGATATCCTTACTTTTATGAGAAGGTCATCAAGAAGCGGTGTGGAATCATCACCTTCCCAGTCATCTATTCCTTCTGCATCATATTCTGCCTCTTCCCAGTGATGGGATTCGGAGAATTTGTACAATACTGTCCGGGAACTTGGTGCTTTATAAACATGAGGGGTCACCAAAGGGATGGCTATATCAGTAACGTGTACTCCTCGCTGTATGCCACCCTTCTGCTCATTCTCATCACAGCCGTATTGACCTGCAATGTTACAGTCATGGTCAGTCTGCTCAGGATGCACAAGAGACAGAAGTTGCGGAGAGTTGGGTCTCTGATGAACAACAAGCGAGAGAGGATTTCCATGTCCGAAGAGATTGACCATCTCATACTACTATCCATCATGACCATTGCCTTCATTATATGCTCGGTACCCTTCACGGTAAGATATTCCTGTTTTTTTCTACTAGTAAAGGTTCAAATATGAAATCCCTCTCTATATGACTGCTATTCTTCATTCCTATGCTCGATGCCCTGTGTCAATGGATTAGCCAATGTATGTGGAGATGTTTGTATAGATCTGTGCGCCAATTCTATGACTATATGACACATGAAATAGAATTGGTTCCATCTATAACCAAAAGCAAATCAAAGTTTTATATAGTCGTGGCCCATCGTCTATTATTATGACCAAAATGACGTTCACCTCTGCTATGTCTAAAATCTGTGGAAATTAAATAGTCTGATCCTGCTTTTCCACAAGTAACAGATGAATGAGAGACGACTGGAGGATCATCAACATTCTTTCTTCCAATAACCACATTGACCTTTGTCATAGTCCTGCTGCTATAACCCTCCCAGAAAATCTACACACTTTATAGAGTGTGTCAACCTTTCAGTTTATTTACTGAGAAACTATTTAAAAGGTTTATATTACTGATCCTGAGCTACATCCTGTATTATACTCCAGAGCTGCACTCACTATTCTGCTGGTGGGGTCACTGTGTACATACACTACATTACTTATCCTGTACTGATCCTGAGTTACATCCTGTATTATACTCCAGAGCTGCACTCACTATTCTGCTGGTGGGGTCACTGTGTACATACATTACATTACTTATCCTGTACTGATCCTGAGTTACATCCTGTATTATACTCCAGAGCTGCACTCACTATTCTGCTGGTGAGATCACTGTGTATATACATTACTTATCCTGTACTGATCCTGAACTACATCTTGTATTATACTTCAGAGCTGCACTCACTATTCTGCTGGTGGAGTCACTGTGTACATACATTACATTACTGATCCTGAGTTACATCCTGTATTGTTATGCGGGTGGCCATGTACTCCAATGACAGAATTCTGAGCAACTATGAGAAAACACAGCTACTAAAACATAGCACTTACTCCATATAAACAGGAAATAAGCCATTCACAGACTTCTAGTAGTGTTCTAGTGATCAGCAGTGTCAGTATATACTCCGGTCACATCCAGCAGTATATCTCTCGCCTTCTATGCGCCATTTCGTTCCATGCTAACATTTTCTATAACAAATTTCCAGCTCCCATCTGCCTGAGGCGGCGAGGGACGAGTTCTAACTCATTCTGTATATTACACCTAGCACCTCTCTAATCTCCATATCATTGGTGGAGAGATCAGTAAACTCATACGATATCATCCTAAGTTTCCATATACATTATAAATAGATGAGAGTATAGCACAGTCATATAGGCAGCATAGACTACAGACACAGCAGGAACATGTGCAGTATAGCTGAGCTGTGCCGAGTGACAACCGCAGCTCTGCTAGCAACATATTGAAAGATCTGACTATTTTACTGGAATTCCATGTATCTGCAGACACTGAACTAGTAGTAGCTAGATCAGGGTTGTTGCCATATCCAGGAGATATACTCTACATGATATTGGCCTGTGTACAGCCGTGTTACAGGGCGCATTCCTAGAGGAGAAAGCCACAGCCATGTATAAGACTAAAATGTAGCATAACCTGTTCATGTATGTCGGGGGGGGGGGGGGGGGGGGGATATTCTGCCGATTCGGTGATTTTCAGGAAATCCAGGTCTCTAGTTATACAGTTTATATATACACATGTATTGTATATAGAGAGCAGAGTCTGTAACCACATTACTTATCCTGTACTGATCCTGAGCTACTGTACATCCTGTATTATACTCCAGAGCTGCACTCACTATTCTGCTGGTGGGGTCACTGTGTACATACATTACATTACTGATCCTGAGTTACATCCTGCATTAGGCTCCAGAGCTGCACTCACTATTCTGCTGGTGGGGTCACTGTGTACATACATTACATTACTGATCCTGTACTGATCCTAAGTTACATTCTGTATTATACTCCAGAGCTGCCCTCACTATTCTGCTGGTGGGGTCACTGTGTACATACATTATATTACTGATCCTGAGTTACATCCTGTATTATACTCCAGAGCTGCCCTCACTATTCTGCTGGTGAGGTCACTGTGTACATACATTACATTACTGATCCTGTACTGATCCTGATCCTGTTATATAAAAGTTGTTGCTGTGAGCTCCGGCGGCTCTGGATGGCGATTTGTCTCAGAGATGGAATTTCTCATTGTTATACTTTTTTGGATTTACTGTAGTTTTACTTTAAAAATAGATTTACTTCTCAGCGCCAACATAAACAGCTTCCAGTCTACAGTCCTATGTTATTCCTCAAGTCCAGGATTTCTGCGGAGAGGACGGTAAAGTCAGTGTTTATGAGCGCTGTGGGCCCCAATATAGTAATAGATTGGGATGTTGGTTGTACAAAGAGTCAATATCCTGATCACAACCCCAGATAGATCACATGGATGAACCCCCAATGATTTAGATATTGGGTGGTAACCAGGGCCGTATTTACCACTAGGCACCCGTGGTCCGGTGCCTAGGGCAGTACCTTGCAGGGGGGCAGCACTAGGGAGCAGGGGGAAAGAAAAAAATTTTTTTAGTTTTTTTTTTTATTTTTTTAGCCTCTCACCTCCTGTTCAGACTTGCCAGTAAATCTGGTGTCTTTTCCAGGGGGTGGGGGGTATGGTGGTATTGGACAGGTCTGGTATGGCCAATCTGTGCATGAAGATGGGGCGTCTTCAGGTTTAGTGCCTAGGGCAGCAGCAAGTGTTAATACGGCTCTGGTGGTAACATGTCTGATGATGGTGGAGGCCATGTCTGATGATGTCTGGAGGCCATGTCTGATGATGTCTGGAGGCCATGTCTGATGATGTCTGGAGGCCATGTCTGATGATGTCTGGAGGCCATGTCTGATGATGTCTGGAGGCCATGTCTGATGATGTCTGGAGGCCATGTCTGATGATGTCTGGAGGCCATGTCTGATGATGTCTGGAGGCCATGTCTGATGATGTCTGGAGGCCATGTCTGATGATGTCTGGAGGCCATGTCTGATGATGGTGGAGACCATGTCTGATAATGGTGGAGATCATGTCTGATAATGGTGGAGACCATGTCTGATGATGGTGGAGACCAAGTCTGATGATGGTGGAGACCAAGTCTGATGATGGTGGGGACCATGTCTGATGATGGTGGAAACCATGTCTGATGATGGTGGAAACCATGTCTGATGATGGTGGAGGCCATGTCTGGTGATGTCTGGAGGCCATGTCTGATGATGGTGGAGACCATGTCTGATGATGGTGGAAACCATGTCTGATGATGGTGGAGGCCATGTCTGGTGATGTCTGGAGGCCATGTCTGATGATGGTGGAGACCATGTCTGATGATGGTGGAGGCCATGTCTGGTGATGTCTGGAGGCCATGTCTGATGATGGTGGAGACCATGTCTGATAATGGTGGAGGCCATAATCTGATGATGGTGGAGGCCATAATCTGATGATGGTGGAGGCCATAATCTGATGATGGTGGAGGCCATAATCTGATGATGGTGGAGGCCATAATCTGATGATGGTGGAGACCATGTATGATGATGGTGGAGGCCATAATCTGATGATGGTGAAAGCCATGCCTGATGATGGTGGAGGCCCCAAATTGAAACTAAATGATCAGACCACACTGCCAAAACTGGTCAACAATGTAATCTGTATGGGAAGTTTTAGTCCATCAACCAATCAACATGATCTTCTTAAGTGTCTGTATCTGGAATAAAAGCCACTGTCCTCTAATTCTGAGAACACTGATAGTTTGGGCCTGAAACAGTTCAGGCTTCAGTAGGAACAAAAAAACAAAACAAAAAAAACGCAAAATGCAAAAATGCAAAAACACAAAATGTAAACCATGCAAAAAAGAAGAAAAGGGAATTGACCTAGAGCAGCAAATACATATACTAAACCACCAAAATTACCAGGTATTCAATAGGTGCCATACAACACCTCTATGACGCGGCTCCTTTGATTCTAACGGAGCCGCGTCATAGAGTGGAGGGAATTCCCTCCCACTGGGAGCGGGCCGGCCTACCTCTAGTACTTGAGCATCGGCTGGTAACAGTGGAAAGAACGGCGCCGTACAGGAGAACTGGGCCACGGTTCTAAAAACAGACCGCGGCACCGGCTTCCCCGTGACGGCTCCGTTCTATCCCTGTGTCATGTTAAAGAGGACATACCTTGTGGTACATCCCATTAATAACTTGCAGACAGTAGAAGAAGCGGCCAAAAGAAAAAAAAATAACATATTCCTGCAGGATCAGACTACATAAAAGGGATTGTAGTCTGTAACCATAGAAACACCTAGGTCTACATAGACGCTATAGTCACACAGGTAAGATTTTTATTCCAGCCTGTTGTTTCAGTTTTTAATTTAGGTCTGTTCAAACAATAAAATAATAGCTACAGTATCTAACATAATTACTGCCACGTGGAGAAGAGTATTGCTTATATCGGCACATTGTGTATGGAGAAAGCATTACTATTTAAAATGTAGACGGCGGATCAGGATAAGCTGCCGTGCATGTGTACATTACCATTATATAACTTGTATAAGGAATTATCATCAGTTTCCCCTCTACAGACTCCATCCCTAATTTTCAGTTTTTCCTAAGCTAATGGAAAGCGCTTATCCTCCAATTCCAAGCAGGGCATTATATAGCAGTAATTAACAGTGTAAGCTGTAAGTCAAACCCTGGGGTAAGAGCACAGTAAGTTTTTGTTGTTACATTGAATTTTTAAATGTACTATTCATTTCTGCAAAGTTTGATGAAACAAGCGGTACTGCATTTGTAGTAACATTGGACATGTCACCTGATCGCACACGCGCACCCTATGTAATGGTAAAGACGCAGGATATGTAACTTCCTTCCATTAGGCTGGGTCACACTGCCAGTTTATCAGATTTAGCAACCAGAATAAACCTCCGTAGATTGCCAGGTTTATCTTACATCTCCGGCGCCTGTGTTCTAACCTACACCCAGATAGGAGGTCACGTCTACATGGTCATTTCCTAACAGTGATGCGTAATATAGGTCATATAGGTCTTATTCTTATCTGCATGTCAGTGACAAAAAGTTATCAGAGCAGCCTAAACCACAGAAGTCAATGCATAATAAATACACTGGGACATAGTGAGTCAGTACAGAGCATTAACCACACCACACTCAGGGCCATAGGATGGAGATCTCTGCCTCCGAGCAATAACCTTTTTTACTTGCGGTTCCTGTGTGGCATCTTCTGTTGGGGTTTCTCCTTTATGGTAGAGCCATACTATGGTGCCCAAATAGTGCTACACATTGGCCAAATACCACTTTCATACAGTTCAGGCAACAGAAGATACCACACAGGGCACCATATAAAAGCAGTGCTTTACAGTGCCGCCATTATCATACACCATAATATACTGCACGATGGTTGGATAAATTACCAAAATCACCACTTTTTGGTATAAGAACCTGCTGATAGCGCCGCTTTATAGGAGTTTTCCCATAAATACAAGTTATCCCCTATACTCAGTGACTACCTCTCCATTCCCAGGGAAGATTCAGTTTACTGTTTTTAGGAAGGACTCTGTCCCCATTCTGGAGATTGTGGGGGTCTGACTGTAGAGACCCCCCCCCCCCCTACACACACACACACACACACAATATCCAAAGTTATCCGCTATGCCGAGGATACTTGTATTCATGGGCAAACCCCTCTAAGTGTACATATAATCACGAGAAGTCTGACTGCTGGGACCCCCATAATCTCATGAACAGGGTCCGGAGTCTTCCATCAGAACAGAGTGGTGGTCACGCGTGCATACCCCTACCAGGTCCAGCGCTCATGTGTTCTTGCCACTTCCTTCTGATGGGAGACTCTCGAGATCGCTCTCCAATCATACTCTTATTCCACTGTGGATAGGATACAAGGGATAAACAAAGGAATGGACAAACCCTTTAAGTAGCACTGCCACATGTAAACCCCATCATAAAGTGCCCAAATTATACCGTAACCAAATAACACCCCCCTAAATAATTTAACAGTGTTATACAATGTCTATATAATGATAATATTCAGATATATAGTCCTCACGGTCTTTCTAGAAAGGAATAAGGCCCATCCGGCATAACCCGAGCAGTGACTGGGATCTCCCTCCTCCCCGTCGCAGAATTGCTGAACCATAAACCACAGCATAAAAAATGTAAAACAAGCAGCGCGTGTGAACATGACCAAAGGCATCCGTATATAAATACCCATTCAGCGGGATGGCTCTGTGAATGGTCTGTACGTTACTTAACCTTGGGACATTATTAAAGGAGACACGCGTCTTCCTGTGTGTCACTCCGAACACTAGTAATTTTACTCCGGTTTTGAAATAGCCGGCTTTGAAGCCGTCGGGGTCTGGATCTGGACCAAGTCTTACTGCCAGTTCCCTTTCTTTATTACATGGATCATTCCTAGTTTTTCTTAGCGGCAGATCAATCAATAGAACTATCACAAATCACATCTCGTACAACCGGGGCAACTATCAGAAGCCCAGAACAGAGGACTCTACATAGTTATATGGGAGGGTCCGAGAAACACACGTGTCCAGCAAGGTCAGCCGAGGGAGGGAGGCATGATGGGTAGGCTCTATGCATATGAATATGTTATTTTATTCTAAGAACTTGTCTCTCCTAAACATGCCTCCAGAGATTGAAGCTTCTTTTCTCCAGGAGGAGGCAGTGCCCCCTTGTGTGGAGGACACTTGGTCGGTTGGCCCTTTGGTTCTTTGTCGTGACACCAGTGCCGGTTGGGCACACAGGTATGCAGGCACACCTGCATTTATTTTTAGAGGGCTGGCTATACCTTTTTCCCCTCTGGACAGTAACCTGCCGGGCTGTTTGGGGGTCCCTTGGGCAATTATCACGGTGGTCCGGAGTGGAGTAGTGACCCACCTAGACAATTGGCACTGCCACCCACAGAGAGGGGAGATAAACCAAGGAAGTGATTACTGTGTCGGTGTTTAATCACAGAATCACAGAGTCCCATTAAAATAAATATAATCTTGTTTACTGTGAAGATACTTGATGCAGGAGAATACCGTATACTTTCATCTTGATAAGTTATTTTACACTAGATAACCCAGATCTGTACTGAGAGTAGAAGGAGTGATACAGCTGTGCTGGCTGGGTGGCGTGCTGAGATGTAAAAAAAAGGATCAGAAGAGTAGAGAGGAGGATGTCGAGAGAGTCCCAACCCAAGTAGTACTGTGCTCTGCCGGAACTTCAGATTTAGAATAAGTAGAATACTTGAGTAGAGAGAATACTTGTGCCCGTGTTTTTACACCATCTATTACCCACCAGTGTCGGGTGACCCGTCCTAGAGGGTGTCACGAGCCCCAGACCTTGTTACCTGGGATGAGCAGAGTGGTCAGAGTTCTCTGATTACACCTGTGCTGCGAGATAGAGTACATAGCTTCTAGCAACTTTGCTCTATATGGATAATTTCCTTTACTTCTTGTGGATACTGTCCTGCACTGTGTTCCTCTTTGTCAATGGCATGGGTTAGGATAATCTCAGACTTGTCCTCTCTAGAAGTGACTTAACACTGCATAGTGTCTAGTAAGGTTGCTTGAAGAGAAACTGTAGGGAGCGTCCTATCTCTACAGAGTCTAAGGCAAAAAGACCCTACACTTCCTCTACCCATGTGACTTCCTTCCTACAGCATGTGTAAACTGTGGTGGGAGTGAGTGCGTGTGTAAAAGGTAAAGAGAAAGACGATAGGTTAGGAGAAGAAGGAACTCTCATTGGTGTACAGACCCATGTGATACATAAACAAAACAATAGCCCTTTAGTTTCTACACCTGTGCAATATCTTGATATATATATAACAATGACATCTAGTGGTAAAACTTTGGTACTGCTACATTTCCACTTACACTTAAAAGCACAGGCTTTTTCAAAGGGTAAAATAAATGAATCATATCTCCCCTTAAACGTCTCTTCTCCAGACTAAACAAATGTAATTGTATTAATCTCCTCATAACTAAGATGCTCCATTCCACTTATTAGTTTAGTTGCAGATTTTGCAGCTCTAGGACGTCCTTTCTATAAATCAGGGCTCGAAACTAAACAGAAGGCCGCACCAACGCTTTATATAGCGGTAATATTATTATAGCAGTAATGTTATATCCCTGTCACAAGAGTCCAGGCCTCCTATGATGCATAATAATATCCTGCTGGCCTTAGAAGCAGCTGACTGACATTGTGTGCTGTTCTGTAGTCTATTATCTATGATTACACCCAGATCCTTCTCTACCAGAGACTGTCCCAGTGTAACTCCCCCTAGGACATAGGTTATTACTCTCCCCAGGACATATGATGCTGCAGATTATTACTCTCATAGGACATATGATGCTGCAGATTATTACTCTCCTAGGACATATGATGCTGCAGGTTATTACTCCTCCTAGGATATATGATGCTGCAGGTTGTTACTCCCCCATGTACATATAATGCTGCAGGTTATCACTCCCCTAGGACATATGATGCTGCAGGTTATTACTCCCCCATGTACATATGATGCTGCAGGTTATTACTCCCCCATGTACATATGATGCTGCAGGTTATTACTCCCCTAGCACATATGATGCTGCAGGTTATTACAACCCTAGGACATATGATGCTGCAGGTTTATACTCCCCTAGGACATATGATGCTGCAGGTTATTACTCCCCCATGTACATATGATGCTGCAGGTTATTACTCCCCCTAGGACATATGATGCTGCAGGTTACTACTATCTCAAGGACAGAGTCACAGAGCAGTTACAAAGGACATCTCTCTCTGTGGAGGACCTGTCCTGCATTACGTAAATGATCACTGTGTAATGCCCGATGTGCTCTGTGGTGGCGCTGCAGCAACACTGGACACTTGCGGCCAGGTCTTCCACACATGGCAGGGGATTACTGGGCATCCCAGCAGGGGGACACTTTGTGGTTTATTTCTAAGGGGCCCCTCAAACAAACAGGTATTCTTCAACGAGAACCCTTTTATATAGATGCAAGAGTCCCCACCAAAGTTAAAAGCGGAATCATAAAAAATAACAATACTAGAATGTTGTCCCACCAGGAAATATACTGCAATTTTTTTGAGCCGCCATGGGGTTATGTCGCCATCTCTCATTCTCTATGAGGATGGAATTTACTGAAGGTGAACAGCTCTAATATGGTGCAATAAGTGCTGCGGTTTTCTTCTGTTTGCTCAAACAACAGCGTCATAGAGAGTCTGAAATAACAATGCTATACAGTGCCAACCCCCCTTGTACATAGTGCCACACTATGTATGATAGTACCATATATCACCACCGGAGACAGATCATACACCAGCTACACAAACATGGCTGAGTCAGCTTCATGGGGGCGGAGGTGTATGTGGTGCGTGTATTCCTCCTATGTAGATGACATATGGAAGTCTTTGCTATAGCCACTTATCAGCATTGCAATCTGTGTAAATGGAGGCATGTGGTTTGTTTCCTAAGTCTGTGTTATTTACTTACAATCTAGCTCTGATGTTAATCTTGTAGTATGTCAGACAAGAACATGGATGGGATCCCGTTGGGTGGTCAGAGAGAGAAGTGGCCGATCTCAGCTTTGTTTAATAGAGGATAATCCTGAATGGGAGACCCTGACCCTGTCCCCTTTATTAACCCAGAACTCTCTTAACAGTGCTGTTATATCTGTAAAGCCATGTTCCTTTTTCTTACATTGTTTTCATTTGAAGGGACAATCCAGCAAAAATCTTTTCTTTGAAATCAACTGGTTTCAGAAAGTTATATAGCTTTGTAATTTACTTCTATTTAAAATTTTCAAGTCTTCCCATACTTATCAGCTGCTGTATGTGCTGCAGGAAAAGTTGTTTTCTTTCCAGTCTTACACAGTGCTCTCTGCTGCCACCTCTGTCCATGTCAGGAACTGTCCAGAGCAGCAGCAAATCCCCATTGAAAACTTCCTGCTCAGTTCCCCGAGATGGGGATTATTCCCTGTTATGATGTGTAAAATTTTTGTTTGAAAAATCTCAATAAAAATTTATTGAAACAGAAAACTTCTCTTGCTCTGGACAGTTTCTGACATTGACAGAAGTGGCAGCAGGGAGCACTACTGTGTCAGACTGGAAAGAATACACCACTTCCTGCAGGACATACAGCAGCTGATAAGTACTGCAAGTCTTGAGATTTTTAAATTGAAGTGAATTACAAATATATATAGCTTTCTTAAACCTGTTGATTTGAAAGAAAAAGATTTTTGCTGGGTGACCCCTTTAAGTCTAGCGCCATACCCGTCATATCTCACATTGGATAATATTTTATGCTGTTATTTCATGTGGTTCATTCGTCACTGCGGCTCTTATGAGTCACACATATTTACAAGGCTTCATATTATGTTATTTTACATGCGGTAAACCAAAATAATCCGAAAAATTCTCCTTGTCCAGGGCTAAGTGTAGAATGAATAAGAAATATGCGGAAAAATCATCTCAATACAGGAGATTTTCATTGTAATCTTGAAAAATAACTTTAGTTTGTGCATAGAACTAAATTTTATATATACTCCAGAGCTGTGATCACTATTCTGCTGGTGGGGTCACTGTGTACATACATTACTTATCCTGTACTGATCCTGAATTACATCCTGTATTATACTGCAGAGCTGCACTCACTATTCTGCTGGTGGCGTCACTGTGTACATACATTACATTACTTATCCTTTACTGATGCTGTATTATACTTCAGAGCTGCACTCATGTACCTGATTATCAGTACAATATAAGTTTATCTGATATTTCTGTACATTATATCTATATGAACTTTCACTTTAAATTGTTCATGTCAGATCCATCCAAACTTTTACTATACAAAAAGAGGGAAAGGGAATTATCATTAGAAAAGGAAACCCTTTTCCTCTAGGGAGGTGGGTAATGTGGGGGTCATTACTTATTACTTGGACCCTTCATATTGGTTTATAATGATGACATGACAGGAGGTGTCAGGGCGGGAGGGGAAGGCTCGTCGACGACTCATCTATGACTCAGAAGGGTCGCTTGTTTGGTCAGTCTGGGAAAGGCTGATATGTCATGTACTGTATTCACTGAATGATTCCAGAGCTTTGGAGGGATGGGATTGTGACACATAAAACAAACACATGTAATATTCCCTTCGGTCACCCGAGTTTCCCATAATTTGGGGATTTCCCTCTAATGTGGCCAAACTTTCCCTGCGGATGATGTATGTGCACCAACTGAGGCCGTGTGACCACAGACCCTGAAACCACTACCAAGTCCTGTGCCCCCGGTGGGTAAGGGTATGGCAGCGGTAACTAACACCAGATAGAGACCTACTTTATTAGTGTTTATGAGGCCCCATCCATCACTTTTAGATGGTCCGTGCGGCCCTTTGCTACAATCCCCCGTCGGTTGTACACGTAGCTGATGACTTTTGACGTTCATCGTCTGATCGACAGTCCTAATTCTCAGTTATGTCGGCAGCCCCGTATAATAGGGTTTGAAGTTTAAACAGTCTATTAGACAGCATTAGTAAATCTAGAGCCACGTGTGCGATACACTGTGTAGTCTGTAGTCAGGGGCGTAGCTAGGATCCATGGGGCCCCATAGCAAGAAACTGTATGGGGGCCCCCTTAATCCTGTATAGACCCCCTCAGCCCCCACAATGCACATGCTCACAGGATCTGCCAACCGGTACAGTCCCGCGTTGTTTCTTTGTTCCCGACTCCCAGTGTCACTAACGTGTCGGGGAGCTGGGACAATGGAACGATGCAGGACTGGGGAAATGCTGCCTCCGGCCACAAGAGAGACTGGCAGAGAGCCTTGCCAGTGTGTGCCATAACAACCATAGAGGCAGACCACACTTTACCAGGGCGGAGGGGCACAGGCCCCATAGCAGTGGCGTGGTCTGCCTCTATGGTAGCTACGCCACTGTCTGTAGTTTTACTGTACCGTGCAGCGGTGAGCAATGTGCAGGCCTCCCTGAACGTCCCCGATAGCCAACACCGATAAGGGCACAATAGGAGGAGCTGTTTTACAGCAGCTGGATGGCTGCAAGGTGCACGCTGCTGGGATTGCTTATATCCTAAGGGAGCACAATTACATCATTACATGACATCACTAGGATGATGTCATTACAACCTATGGCGTCCCTTTTTATGTGAAAATTTTTTGGGGAAACTGAATGTGATTTTTTCCTCCCGAAATGAAAAGTTTAATTGAAAACTCAGCAGAACAGAGAGCAAAGGTTCACGCCACATAAGACTCTTCTACAAGGCTTTTTTTCTTGTCTTGAAAGGCAATATTTACATGGGACAAAGTACAAGTCTGACTAACATGCCACATTCTTCTACAAGTCAGGGCATAAGGAGAAGGCTGGCAAGAAGGAAGCTGGAAGAGCGCGAAACTGTCCTTCCCGGAGGGATATCTGGCTAGTCCTGTGTTTTGAGACTCTTCAATGAGGCTCCACGGACTCCTCTTTTGCAAACTCATGTTTCCCAGGGGGCAATGCACCTAGGACTTCACTGCATTGAGCGCTTTCATTAGCAGCCGGCAGTGTTGTCATTTGGCTGTTCTCCCTGAGTTCAGCAATCTGTTTCTCTTATGGCTCTACTAGGCATTGCTCCCACCTAGCCAGAATCCTGCTCCACACTGATGAGGGGCAACACCCCAAAACAGCTGTATGTGGATGGAGACCTTGCCTTGGTTTATCCCTTGTCATTACACTGACTTATAGGGCCACTTAATATGGTGGATTTGGTGGTTTCCTAAAAGGAGCTGCCACTTGGCTGGGTCCTTCCCGGAGGGATATCTGGCTAGTCCTGTGTTTTGAGACTCTTCAATGAGGCTCCACGGACTCCTCTTTTGCATACTCATGTTTCCCAAGGGGCAATGCACCTAGGACTTCACTGCATTGAGCGCTTTCATTAGCAGCCGGCAGTGTTGTCATTTGGCTGTTCTCCCTGAGTTCAGCAATCTGTTTCTTTTTACGTCAGTCTTTTTTTTACGTCAGTGAAAATACCTTTAATCTGGTACCTGATAATTAAGAAAGTTTCAGACACTCAGAATATGTTACATAATCCAATAATCCTTATCCTATAATCCATACCATCCAATAATCCATAACATCCAATAACCCATTCCTTCCGATAATCCATAACATCCGATAATCCATAACATCCAATAACCCATACCATCCAATAATCCATAACATCTGAAAATCCTTAACATCCAATAACCCATACCATCCAATAATCCGTAACATCCGATAATCCATAACATCCGATAAGCCATAGTATCATTCTTCTAGAATGAGTACATCACATACAGCACCATCTCGCAGATACCTAACAAGCCAAAGGCGACTGCTGTTGACAGATCCACGTAAGCTAAAAACAGAAAAATTGCTAAATAAGCTAATTTTCCGAGACAAGTCTGGGCCCCATTTTAAAAGGAATAAAACTTTCACAAGGCGGATGACGTCTGACCCAGATGAAAGATCTTTGTTGAATGTTACACGTGCTTTATATATGTGGCATGTAGGCGCAACATCCTTGTCCTCTAAAAACCATAAAGCAAACCTTTTATATAAGACATTTACAGGAAACACATTACAACTTATTTTTTAGACTTTGGGTGTGAAATTAAAACAAATGTACTATCAATTATCTGATGGTACATTTGCTTTAAAGGCGGATTCCGGTAAGAAAAAAAAAAATAAAAAAAATCAGTAATTTAAGTGTGCTCCGGGTGCAGTTAAGTAGTGAAAAAATATATACATTTACCCACCTTGTTACCCGCCATCACCATCTTCATGTCAGTCCTGTGCCGCACTTCCTTATGTCTTTGTGTCACAAGGACCTTCCTGCTCAGCCAATCATTGGCTGAGACAGGACAATGCTGTGGCCACTGATTGGCTGAGTGGGAAGGTCCTTTGGTGACACAGACACAAGGAAGGGCAGCAGGATCTGACAGAGAGATAGCGGTGGCAGTGAGGGGATAAATATGGGTGATTTCTCTATTTAACTGCACCTAGATCACTGTTAGATAGGAAAAAATATCTCCAGAATACCACTTTAAGTACCTGCACTTTTTTTAAGTGAAATTCAAAAACATTCGCTTAGTCCTGGATTGATTTTAGGTTATATGTATCGCGATAAACAGACCTAAGAAAATCTTCCATGAGCTCATCCTACCCAGCGTTCCCCAGATAGATCCTGCTTCTTTATTTGTCAATCATTCAATCAATCATGCACCACCTGAGAAGCTTGGTCTGATGGGGAGATATCATATGGTCCTGTGACTCGTCGGGTCGGCTTTATGGTTATTTTCCAGCCTAATTATGGTTTCGTGATTATAAAGCTGTTCCTGTGTTAATCATCAAAATCATTCAAAATTATTTCTGTCCTTTATTTATTCATGAACCCCGTCTAGAACCTCAGGAAACATCAGACTTACTGGAAAATACACAACATGCGGGCACGGGTCATGGCGCAAAAGCGGAAAGCAATCTATAATTGTGTTGTCAATTATATAACATAGGAAGTATGTTCACATATAAAAACTGCCGTGTCTCTGGTATTCATCAGTAAACTAGCAGAATAGTATGACAACATATACTGCAGTGTACCCAGGTTTGATCAATTAACTGCAATAGGTCAAACATAGTCCAACAGTGCCTACCTACGAAATAACGCTTGAGATTCCCTTTGGTTTCTAAGCACGTATCAAAAAAATGGTTTATGGTAGGGCATCTCCCACAAAGTGGTCTCCTTGTTGCATTCCTTACTGTGTTAAATAGGCCCTATATAGCATTGTTACGAATTTGCTTTGTGGCACTATATGACACTATTATGTGAACACTGAATGGCACTATACAATACATGCTGCCTGACAATATGATTTACGTTCTGTATGGCACAATGACATAGGCACTATAGAGCAGCTCCTATAGGCACTGTATGGGTATATAGATACTGGATACAATACTACATGATAATATTTAGGCATAGTCCGTCACTATTATTTGCATTGAATTATTGCTATATGCAGGGCTAGTAAAAGTAAACTTTCCCCACTCGTAGGACTCTCGAAGGCGTTTTCCTGTTTAAAAAGTCGCTATAATTGGCGCTATAGCGAAGCAAATCATACTGCAAATGTTCAATATGTCCCTCTTGGTTTCCAACAACGCTCTCAATTTGCAAAAGGTGTCACGGTAGACCTGATCCTTCAACGCTCCCCATAATCAGAAGTCACAAGGGATGAGATTAGGTGGGTGAGGAAGCCAAGTTGTTGGGAAATAGCGGATCACCCCTGCATCTGTGCAAGCCTCTATTTAGGCAAATAAAATACAGTTACTGCTACAGCGCCACCTATCGGCCACCTTTTGAACAAAAACATTTTTTCTATAAATATCTAGCTCATCATCTGTAGTGCTGGTTGTCCGATTTTGGTCATATGTGAAGCAGCCAAATGCCCGGCAGAGCCATTGAGTTGAGGAAGGTTAATTTTGCTAAACCTGTAAATTAGGAAGTCCCCAATATATTTCCTTGGGGCATTCAGGCCTGAATCTGATATACTTTAATCATCTGTATGTTTATAAAACATTATTGATGTATTCTGTTACGAAACCAAACCAGACCCATCCAACCATCCTCATGTTAATTTCTTATTATGTTTTGCAGGTACGAGCCTATATTAACAGAGTAGAAAGCAATAAAGACGACACGAGGGACCTTTTAGCCTTAAGGTTTTTGTCGTTCAATCCAATCATTGATCCCTGGATCTTCACCATATTACGACCCTCTGTTCTCCGGTTGATGCGCTCGGTTTTATGCTGTCGGACCTCTTTCAACATGGGGAGCATCAGAAACTCTCCTTCTCTCAGTACTCGACTGTCAACCACCACCAAGCTGAACTTTGTTGACACTACGTATGGGATTTCCCAGAAGAAACCTTTAGCTGACAGTGACAAAATTGCATGGGGAGAGAAAACAGACACCCAGTAATATAAACAGCGTAAAAACTGCAAATGTCAGCTCCATGGAAATTCTGAGCGACATCATCAGGAATTCCAGAACTTATAAGATAAGGGTCCATGCAGTCACCAGTAACAAATTGGGACCTGTTCCCTTTAAGGAATGAGCCACTGATAATCAGTTGCTCCGGAGCATGGTTATGGATCATGTCAATAATGTTCTACATGTGGTCAAAAGAGTTATCCAAGAAGAAGCAAAGTGCCTTCCTTGAGCCTGGTCTTCAACTTACCGTGAAAATTGGACAATGTCAAGACATTGCAGGTGGAAAAAAACATTGCATCCATGCGTATGGTTTGCCATTGCTGCTTTTAGACAGGTGCCTCCACTTTACTGTCAGACATTAGCAATGGTGGGGGGCCCATTACCTCCCTACTGCTTCCTAGCCAATAGTCATGGTTTCCACTTGACCTTAACGTGAACTGGACCACAAAAGGGGCATTTTTGGGAGGGCATTTCCAGTTATACAGAATATAGTACAAGGTTTTAACTACAAAAAACATGTTTGGACTTACCCAGCAGAAGACCTCTGATGGGCTTAGGTTCTGACACAATAACCAGGCCCATCTTCAGTTGAGGCAAATGACAACCCCATCTGAATAGAACAAATACAAGTTGGAAAGGAGTAAAACATTGCAAACCAGCTTGATCTTGAGCAGGTATAAAACCTAAAAACATGACATCTTATTGGGCATTACTTTAGGAGGATTGTCAACAAGTTGACTGCCATGACCACTGGCAAACATTTTCCATTGCTAGGAAAAGCCATGATCAGCTAGATATTTCCATACTATTTTGGTTCAAAAAGGAGTTCTGAGCAGGGACCCCACTATGATGTCCAGATACACTAATAGGGCATATGGACAGGGGTTATCTTTGTTAAACAACCCTTTAAATAACTTCTCTCATCCGAAAACCATTTTCGTCAGATTTTAATATTGCATGGTGCCACCACTAGGCTGTCCTCTACCCAAGTCTCCCTTACCTCATTCTCCTCTTAGAATATAAGCTCTTATGACGATAGCTCATATTCCTGTAGTACCCTCATAACTGCACTTTTTAAAGCTAAGGACGTAACAGTGCTGCAGGAGATGTAGTATTGTAGATGTACTATCAATATATTTATATAGAATGATATATAACATGATGCCGACCAGAGATGGGCACGGCTTGACCACTAGGAGTCTGAATGAGGAGACCCTCAAGCCTATATAGTGATTATTCTTATCTGAAGCATATTATTATCCTAAAAATGTTGGACCACTGGGCAATTTCTGAAAACTAGTTTTGGGGCATGTTCTCATGCTCACGGCCGTGTCAAACAATGGCCGATGTCTGACATGTTCATTACTTGATTTTAATTGGAATACGGACACATTCGGGTGTGCCCGCACTCCAATTTTCCATATACCACAGTGTAAAGCAAGGCCAGGAGCCGTGCTTTACACTGTGAGCACAGGCTATTAGATCAAAATGGACCTGTCTATTTTGTGCGGCTGCAGAAAACCAAGGCCGTAGTGTATACAGGATGTATACACTACGGCCATTGTTCTATACACTGCTATGCAATTAAGCAGTGTGTTAAATGGCCGTCACTGCACTCCAAATACAGTCTGTGAACATGGGGTGTATACCAGAACAGTAGGACTTACAGATTAGGCTATATAAGATGGCCTGAGACCGTTGGTAATTGTCCAGGAAGGGCTTCCCTATGCTGCCATTACTCATTGGCCTTATGACACGGGGAGATGTGTGGACGACATACGAGTGTTTGCTTATTTGTCAGCTGATCAGTGGTGGCCCTATTATAAAGGACAATAATAGGCCTGTATAATTGGGTCCAAAGTGTTATTCATGACACATTCCCCCCCTTCATGTTGCTATCACCTCAGGCCAGTCATCCATATCCTAAAAGGGCAGCCATTTTGAGAAAGAAAATGCTTCCTATTCACATACACTGAGGATGCGGGGCACACAAGTTCAGTAAAAGAGGTAAGTCCATAAAAGCACCACTACAACAATGGACTAAGCATAACAGGCCTCATGTAGCAATGGTGAAAGAGGAAAATGGCCTTGTTGCCTTTAACAACCAGTAAGAGCTCATCTGACATTCCTTAAACTACTGAGGTAAAATGAAAGCTGCTGTGTAATTGGTTGTCTCGTTACCCAGAGTAACCAATCAGAGTGCAGCTTTCACTTTACCACAGTTGTAAGCAGAGCTTTGATAGGTTGCTAGGGGCAACAGTTCTGTTTTGGTATATATACATGAGGCCTACTTTGTCAAAACACAAAAATTTGAGAATTTACACAAAAAAATTTAAAAGATTCCAGCTTTTCTGTACTTTTCCTAAAGCACTTATCTTGTATTTCTCCATAGGCAGTGAAGGTTGTATTGCCTAGATGTATACATACAATGTTGTTTAATTTAACGTGTCTACGTGATGAGCGTCTCTTTTTTAATAAAACTGATTTAAAGAACAAGAATGTTTGTTTATTCAAAGACGTCTCAAGCCGATGTCCGCCTGTGGCTGACTGACAGGGTTTCGGCCTTGTCCATTATGATCATTGTCTAGTGGAGTCAAAGCAGGTCTGCAATCTACCCTATGTCTCATGAGATGCTCTGTCTCTCCGCCATGCTTTACACTGCAGCTATATGTTCAATTTAAGTATATAGCAGAAAGTCTATACAGTGAGATTTCCATTATAGCAACAACAGATCTAATGAAAATTTGAACAGATCCCAACTAGAGATGAGCGAACCTGGAGCATGCTCGAGTCGATCCGAACCTGAACTTTCGGCATTTGATAAGCGGTGGCTGCTGAACTTGGATAAAGCCCTAAGGCTATGTGGAAAACATGGATATAGTCATTGACTGTATCCATGTTTTCCAGACAACCTTAGAGTTTACCAAAGTTAAGCAGCCACTGCTAATCAAATACCGAACGTTCGGGTTCGGATAGACTCGAACACGAACCCGGTTCGCTCATCTTTAATCCCAACGTTTCGTAAGATAAGTGAATGTCAGCGAGAAATGGATTTCACTATGGGGAACCTTCGGCCACCCAGCTATCGCAAAACTACAATTACCATCATACCTGGACAGCCAAAGGTAAAGTTTTGGCTGTTCAGGCATGGTGGTAATTGTAGTTTTGACACAGCTTGAGGGCCAAAGGTTCCCTATAGCGGCATCCATTTCCCACTGGCTTTGGCCATCCTCAAGTCTATGGCCGATCTCTTCCAAGATCTGCAGTCTACAGCTCCTGACATTTGTAAAATATAAGTCTCTGCAAACTCTAGGAACCAAAGTCTAGGAGTTGTAGTTTTGCAATAGCAGGAGGGACAAACTCCGCCATCCATGATAAACCATTGAAGCAATGTATGACTAACCTTTCTGGTTGCACCATACAGTAAAAGTTACAGAAAGAGAGAGGATATTTTGTTTTTAGCTCTAGTGACTTAGTTCCTCAAGTAATATGAATCATCATTCTAGCTAACATGACAACACGCGACATGTCAGTCAACAGCTTCCTCCATGGCTCTTATCTGGCCTCATCCCAGTATGTGCACCATATTAAGCCCTTGTATATCTGCACTATGCAAGAATATTCGGTGAGAAAGAGCAGCTAAAATACAAGATGGACCAATAAACGTCAGCATGCAATCTGTAGATAAAAGCAAGAATGTGTGAATTTACGGTTATGAGATCTCCTGGGAAAAGCCCAGTCCGATCTCTGCAAAGCTGAGACTAACGGAGAACTTCCATTTGTCATGGCTCAAACCATGAGGACTGATTGATGGGGAAATAAACCCAACAACACAACAGAAAAGGCAGTCAGGGGGCTCTAAAGCAGTATTCCTAGCTAATTTGCGTCTCACAGACAAAAAATTGACCCATTACACAATGGTTTTGATCAATTGTGTGGCTCTGCACTTCACTCCTTAGGCTGTGTTCACACTGCGTTTTTTTCATCCATTTTTTCCCTTCCGTTTTTTGCAAAAAAAAACTGATGAAAGAAACAGATGCATTTGTGTTCGCATCCTTTTTGATCCTTTTTTCTATTGACTTCCATTATAAAAAAAAAAAAACGATCACAAAAACGTAGTCAACCTAATTTTTGTGTCCGTTAAAAAAAAAATGGAAGTCAATGGAAAAACGGATCAAAACCAGGCACACAAATGAATCCACTTGCAAAATCGAAGTTTGACCCCAGCCTTACCTTGCCGCTCGAACCAACCATGGGCTCCATGCTATGACTAGGGAGCCTGCAACAAGTTTGGTCAAGTGCTGAGATAGAGAGTAAAGAGCACAGCATGGTTCTCCTGGCTACCGATCAGTGGGGATCTGTGCACCAAAATTTTAACGTGTCTTTTACGTAACAATAAAACTTAGAGGGCAACATGGCTTTCACTTGGAACATAGTAGGCCACAAATGACCTGGACAACCAAAGATATGGCTGCCCAGGTATGACAGAAATTGTAGTTTTGCAACAGCTGGAGAGCCATAGGTTCGCCACCACAGCCCTACAGGAAATCATGGGGTCACAAACAAACCCAGAATGTGACTTATAGGAGGGAGCAGCATAAGAAAAGTAACCCCACTGGCAAAGCTATGGACCTAGCATTCTCCTTCTAGTAGATTTCTTCAGTATGACAAGGTTATGTTCTAAGAAAATTCCACAAGGAACCATCAGAAACAAGAATTACCGCACTACCCTGGCAGTAGTTCAGGATTTTACGACATAATTAGCACCCGCCATGTTTTTATACCGCTTGCTTCTCTTTTAAAAGTAACAGTGGGAACATTTCTATAAAGGTCATTGAAGGACACTTAAGATTTAACCATTTGTGGTCAGCTTTAGCCTTACGAACCAGGGTTGTTTTTGAGCGATAGCAATAACATAGCTGGTTTAAGGTGACAACTATCGAACTATATCACAAGTGGGTTGAGAGGGGTTGTCTTAAGTCCATATATTCAATTAGAGTATGTGGATGTCATAGAGACAATCCTAACTCGGACCATCCTTTATGAGCCAAAGCAAACAAGCAGCGGCTTCAGTCCCGGCATACTAAAGTTGCTGTTGTATTTATCTGAAAGGACACCATGTAATACCACAGCTTCTTGCAATCAGCTCATCGCTATGAAAGCTTCCATATTTAAAGGAATGCCTGTGGTGAGACATCCCTGCCACCTCTGGTAGGCAACCCCCATAGGCATAAGCCCTGTACAAGTCGTACATATGGCACAGTGCCGGAACTATTCTCTTCCTGTAGCTCAGCCCTATTAAACACTAATGGGAATCAGAAGGTCAGAACTAGAGTTGAGCGAATCTACAATAAGATTTGCCAAACCTAAACCTAATGTTTTCCAAGTGTTCCGATTCCCCTGAGAAATGTGGAATGAGACAGACCAGAGACTCTTTTCCTGACTTCTCGGAGATTCAGAACACTTGAAAAGCTAAATGACTATTAAAAGACTAAATGAATCGATGGACCATGCCTTAGATTTGGATTTGGCAAATTGTACTGTAGATTTTCTTAACTCTAGGCAGATCCATGTTTGAAAAAAAAAGTTGGAAGCCCTCCCAGAAGAGAAGAGGCCAAGCTAATATAGAGCAATGAGAAGACAACTATGTCAATGCTTTGGGGATGAGTTGTTCATATAGATGTGGTCAGGTGCCCCCATACTGTCACCCATTTATAGTACTCATAAAGACGCCATCACCCGAAATCCTCTTACTTGACTAGCGGACAGGACCGGCCCTACCCTTAATTATTATGCCTCCCAATATTTTTCTGATCTGAAGAAAATCTCAGCGATGCACAAAACCCACAGGAAGCGAACAGCGAGGCATCTGACACATCATTCAGGATGGGAGAAATTTAATAATTCAGGCAGAAACAACATCTTGATCTAATATCGCGTTTCTCTTACTTTACAATTCTCTCACAGAACACAATCAGAATTCATAAAATGAAGACACGATGTGGAAGCGGGATGCATGGAAGAAGCTCTAGGGGAAGAACGATGATACTTTAATGGTAGTAGGGAACATACGAAAATAGTCACCTATGATGGTACCAACATATGAGGGGGCCCAATAGTAAAAAGAAAAATAATGGGTCACGTCCTCCATTCCAACCAGCCCTACTTTTCACAATCCCTCCATTTATCCAGAGCTTTGTCTCACGGATGCCCATCCATAGCATGACCCTGAGTATCATTACAAACAACCAACAACTTTATTTGGGACCCTCCTCTATGAATCAAGTCCAGAACTCTGCAAAAAGTGGCTTCCGTACTACAAATTGCTGCTCTGGTTCCTCAGAAAAAAAAAATTAAAGTAATTTTGCCATAGGGACATTACAAAGGTGTGTCCTTAAGTTTGCACTACAGGTGCCTTCACGCTTGCTATTAGTCAGTCTGCAAATTTACAGGGAGAAAAAGAGTCACTGTGCTGTTTGGTAGCATGGTGTGCACCAAACTAAACATGGGACCAAAGAGTAGAGATGCGTAAAGTATCGTCATTTGAATACTGCAGGTTACCTGCTCAGTGCAGAGGGTGGATACAGCCCGAGGACCACCTGGAAAATGACTGGAAAACAGCTATGGCATTTGCCAGGTGGTCCTTGGGCTATATCCACTCTTTTCCTGGAGCGAGCAGCCTGCGGGATTCAAATTACTAACAGTTTTGCTTTGCATGAAGCAAAAAGAAGCTGCTTCACAAATCTCTACCAAAGAGCCCAGTACAAATTTCAAAGGTTAGAGCTGAACTCAAAGGTCAAGGTGCATCAATTTAAAAAAATAAAAAATAAAGTGGTCAGCTCACCTCTGAATGTTTTTCGCCTGTAGTCCCTGGGGTATGTTGTGGAAGGTTCCAACGGTAGCCAGTTGTAGTAGTAGAAACAACAAATCCAAAAATAGTGGGGATATCCAGCACTCCAAAAATAGAATTAAAAAGATCCTTTATTAGTTATACATTAAAAATTCATCTCCCACAAGGGAGACCCGCCAACAACGCGTTTCATGCAAAGTGCACTTAATCATGGAGTGATTAAGCGCACTCTGCGTGAAACGCATTGGTGACGGGTCTCCCTTGTCGTAGATGAATTTTTAATGTATAACTAATAAAGGATAGTTTTAATTCTATTTTTGGAGTGCTGGATATCCCCACTATTTTTGGATTTGTTGTTTCTACATGAATTTTAGATTGCACCATTCATCACTGTCTTTGCCAAAGGAGACCTCATGGAAGTTGACCAAGAAAGAAACCACTTAGTTAACCCGGCTGGGTAATTGGGAGCCAGGCCTAAATTCAAGACCGGAGTACAAGTCTTCATAAATGTCCACCCCAAAGTTTTAATAGGTCATACAAAGAACTATTTTGTTGTACTTTTCCCCCATTTTTTGTGTTTGATTCCGTTGCTTTTGGAAAAACCCAGCATACAATACAAAACCATGAGATCTCCGAGCAATGATGGAGGCCTTTATAGACTCTGGAGAGCTTTAAGAGTGTCAGGGGAACAATATGGTGAACCTTGCCCTGCAGAGTTCTTATAAAGGGCAGGATGAGGATTTAGTCTAACTAGAGTCTTCCTCATACAACATTACTGGGTCCAGTCTCATTATTATGACCAGTAGCTAATATTCATGTGCAGCACATGCAGCAGCTAGATGGGCTGGGGGTGACTCAATAAGGTGTTGGTAGGCTGTCACAGGTGTGTAGAGCCATACTAACTTCAGTGCATCTCACAGCTGATGAAGAGGTCATGGGGGGATCCATAAAGCAAAAACTATCATTGAGGTAGTCCTACAGGTATCTACTTGGCTTCAAGTCTTTGAAATTAAGGGAGCAGGGTAGTCTTTCAACCAATGTTGGACATTTCTAGCTGGAAGATCCCATTTATGCCAGGGAAGACAATCAGAATGTATGGGTGCACGTGATCTGCAAGAATGGGTTCATACCCAGATCGGCTGAGAGCACCTCCACATGGATAAGTGGCCCAGAGAACATCCCTGAGACAATAACACAGCCCCCATCAGCCTGTGCTCTACCAGCAATGTCTGCTGAGCGTTTGCTCTCTGATGTTTCTTACCTGACACCCCAACATCCATCTGTTCAATGACGCAGAAAATGTCTCGTCGGAGAAGACAACAGTGGAGGTCCAATCCCCTTTACTGCTGTTAACAATAAAGCATTGGTAAACTTGGTTATCAGAGGTGCAGTGACCACCTGTCTGCTCTGGAGCCCCATACACAGTAGGGATCACTGATCTGTTGAGTTACACACGTCTGGTACCCGCTTGGTGCCATTTGTCCACTCACCATACACTTTCACCACAGCAGCACAAGAACAGTTCACTAACTTTGCAGTGTCAGAAGTATAGCCACACTTGTCTTGACAAGTTGGACAGTTGGATGCCACCCTAGGGCTGCCTGGAAAACATGGATACAGCCTATGTCTGTATCAATGTTTTCCAGGACTCCCTAGGGTGGCATCCAACTTTTCCAGCCGCCGGGAGTCAAATGCCAAGCATTCAGGTTTGGGGAACATTGCTGAACCCAAATAGTTTGGCTAGTCGGCTAACACTAGTCATAATAATAGGAGTCCACTGTGTATATACACCAGTGTTAGCCACGACTTCCTAAACCTCCACTCTCCTTGGAGCAAAATAAGACAAATGGAGAGAAAAAAAATAAAAAAAGAGTTAACGTGTGACTAACCATTTCCACCACAGCAAAGTTCACATCCCACATCGTAGACGATCAAAGGCGTAAACAAGAACACCATGCTACTTCTCGCCCCAAATACAAAAGCCGTGGGCATCCCACAGACAGGAGGTCCAAGCATATTTTTTTTTTACCCCTATTAAAAACAGTAACATTCCTGCCTGTAGGACTTGAACAGTTTGATACCAAGAACTCTGTATTATGTGTCAATGATGGGGACTGGAGGGCGGCCATAGTTAAGAGGTGGTAGTAATGTGGCACTGAGCGTTATGTACTTGTCCCAGGGCATAGACTCTCAAATCAAGAATGTTATTACCGCTGATTGGGGGAGTATACAGAGAGCAGAGGTGGGGGGTTCAGAAATGGGATCCACATAGTGGGAGTTCTGACTGTTCCCCAAGCAGTCACTAATGGTCATATGGCAGATACGTACAATATGCCGAGGTCTAAAGAGTTCCAAATGGAGAAGCTTGTTTGGTGTTATGTCTGAAGAGACTTGGCACCGCTACATCTGTATTTTCCTTAGAGAGTCACTTTTTATAGCGCAGTAATGGAGCGTCTTGAGGTTCATGGACCTGAGACCACCCACACGGTCTAAATGGAAATTTTTGGCTAACTTGATAATCCCCCTAGTTTTCCGTAATAGGAGCCATACCAATAAGTCTGGAGAGCCTGGTGTGATTCCCCCTAATATAGTACCGCTACCTCTTACCCAAATACACAGTCTTTGCTGCTACAGGGTCCCACACGCTAAGGCTCTTACATACCCTCACTGATCTGTGACACATCCTCTTTATATGGGACCTTCCATATATCCCATATCTGGAACAATGTGACCTCCATTATGCAGGTCTTATGGCATACTGCACAAATATTCCCTTCCCCTTACATTTCAATGATGTTTCCAGAAATAGCACCACATCTTTCCATGTGCGATATTGCCGCTTATTTACACTTTATATTTTAAGACATGAGCTGCCATACCAGACTCTGCCCATACATAAGAGTGGCTGGGTAAAAAAAAAAACTTTGTTTTCCTACATTTCTCTTCAATGAATTACACCCCAACACTGTGCAGATTGTCTACTGTGTAGAAGTCTGGCAGAAAGCCTTGGCAGGGTCCCCGTGTGCCACTCCATTGGCTCCATTGTGTAGAACAAGCTTACCCAGATCATCTTGGGCCCAAGCATCTGCCAAGCTGACCTAGCGGCCATGCCAATCCTGATCATACGGGCTTACTTTTCTTCTTTTACAACACTTTGTTAATCCAAGTAGGCAGAGAAGACTATAAGGCCTGTCCCATCACCTTTCCAAGCTAAATTGAGGGCCCAGAAGTCAGGAACACTCCAAAGAGAATAAACAGGGCACCGGACATTCTTGGAAGCTGCCGCTCCATTCATTTGGTATACGTTCATCTTCCGATATCAGGACTGGTTAAACCCTTTGATCCCTTAGTCAACCCCCATACGATAGCTAGGGATAAATTTTAACAACAATACCCCTTTAATGGCCGACAATCATCTGGTGCCAGATGTAAAGCTCTACACATACTATACATTGCCGTAATGAGCAATATGAGGAATAACCCTTTAACTATTGCCAAGTGAATCACTCATGGGACCTAGAAACATCTGTCTGTCTTACACTGGATATTACAGCTGTATTTCAACATTTCATTGGAAGATGCATTTACATCATGCTATGCTATATATCCTGGACGGAATGCACGCTCCCGCAAGGGTTATAGGGCTCCGAAAGAATTCCCACACTTGTCACTAATACATCATGTGCACATTTAGGCTGGGTTCACACTACGTATATTTCAGTCAGTATTGTGGTCCTCATATTGCAACCAAAACCAGGAGTGGATTGAAAACACAAAGGATCTGTTCACACAATGTTGAAATTGAGTGGATGGCCGCCATATAATGGCAAATATTTGCTGTTATTTTAGAATAACGGCTGTTGTATTGACATAATGGCCGTTATTTACTGTTATATGGCGGCCATCCACTCAATTTCAACATTGTGTGAACAGATCCTTTCTGTGTTTTTAATCCACTCCTGGTTTTGGTGGCAATATGAGGACCACAATACTGACTGAAATATACGTAATGTGAACCCAGCCTTAGGGTGGGTTCACACTATGTCCGCGCGCACGGCCGCGCACCTTTCTGCCGGCTCCATAGACACCATTCCATGGGCCGGCGTATTCCGCTATCCGCCGAAAGAAGTGACACGGGCGCGCGGACACACGACGGAATTCCGCTGAGTTTATCCGTGAGAATTCCGTAGTGTGAACCCACCCTTAAAGGGGAAGTGTTATACCTGTTCTGTTGATATGGCTTGGGGCACCCTTACGCAATGTGGATATCTCACACTATTTATATTAGCTAAAGGCGTCTTTCATCACTAGAGAATAATGTAGAGGTCTTGTTCTTACCTGTTTTAGTTGATGTGGAGGCCACCTTGGTTTGTACTTACCCACTGAAGTGATTTAGTTATGATGACCCAGGTTAGTCAGCTTCATCTGACACATTAAACACTGTGATTTTCTGTAGGTCAGGCTGGTGATCACATGACCTACTTACTATAATGAACCGTATGGATGCAGCAGTACTGGTATAGAACATAGCACGTTGGCACTGGTGATGGTGAGAGTGAATGATATGGGCAAAGAAACCCAAACCTGCTTCTTTAAGATCTCAGTCTTAGCTGCAGAACGTTTCCAAGTCATCAGCGGCTATGAAGCTTTTAACCAAGTCCTGTAAGTAAACAGCAGCACATGAGCGTGACGTGCGCTGTAACATTTAATTGAACTATATTTACAGACTCTAAGTAATGTGGAGACTCATCTTCCGTAACTCAAGACAACAAAATGCTCCTTATAACGTTATATAAACTAAGCAGCACTTCATCTCACTATTTAGCAATTGACGGCTATTATATTGCTCTATAAGGAGCATGGATGCCCGGGTATTGCTGCTGTTACGTAAATGAATATATACAACCTAGTATAACGCAGCAACCTAACCTGTGCTGAGCGGGCCGCATAAGGTAGAAGCTGGAGGATTCATCCATTCACCTTCTATAGTGACCTGAAACACATTAACACAAAAAACACTTCAAGAAGCAAAAGGGCGTAGTTTGTGTTTTATTCTTAGAAAATGCTAATATCAATTCTATAATATTCCTTTCCAACCATTACATCCTTGTTTCTCTCCAGGGGTTTTAGAGACTTGATGCCGGATACAGCCCCTGTGTTTGGACATAGACACCAGTGTTACATTTGACACCAGATAGGTAGATTTCACCTCTACTTACTCTTCCTATTGTAATACTCACCTCACCCTGTTCCCACATCTCCAATGTCTCTCTGCTCCGCCCCACATTCATTTGCTATGGCAAGCAGTGAGGGTCAATTTTGATTACCTTGACTCAGTCTTCTAGATATGGAGTCTCCATGGTACTTTTCCCAGACTATGGCCACCCTATTGGCAGATATCCCGAGCTGTGCAACTATTTCCGTTTAGTTTTGGGGTCACAGTCTGTCCAGGAAAGGTCTTAGTCTCATGAGGGTTTGTAAGACTCTGTGTCCTTGTAACTAGCTATAGGTCATGGCACAATGTCCAGTGACATTGCTACCCAAGGAAGGAAGACCTTCATCTTCCACTCATGTTATAATTGAAGACATAATATAACTATTACAAGATATTCATGAGGGTGCCTAAGTGATTCCCCCCCCATCCCCTACAAAATGGCTGACAGTGGTTGCAACTTCCTGTCCAGTGAAAGTAGGAAGAGCAGCTCTGGAGCGCAAACAGCTGCAGTAAAATAGGTGAAGCAAATGATCAGAGAATAAGAACCATTGTGAACCAGACTGGTATAACTGGAGCTAGTAAATCATGTTTTGCTTCTCTGTGGTGCGCGGGCACACATAATATTACAAATTATTAGCACATGGATACAGGGCCGTTTTAATACATTGGTGGGCCCAGTGCACAGCCCTCAAGAGTGGGCCCCCCTCTTCCCTTTCGGCACATTGTATAATGTACTGAATTTGCCCCCACACTGTATCAAGAGCCCCAATACATACAGTAGTTACCTTATAACACTATTTCCACCATACAGTGATTACATATTACATAAAAACTGCACTAAACAAAACAGAAAGATATCACCAATGATACCATTACATAATACCGCCACATCATGACCCCTAACACTACAACCCTATAACAGAGTGCAGTTACATCCAGTGACTCACCGGGGGCGTCTTCTCCGATCAAAGTCTGTCACCTTTTCTTTTTCTCTCCATCCAGCCTGGGCCACCTTGAAGTCTTCTCCTGGCTGTGAATCTTCTCTCCAGAATCTGCCAGACAAATATTTTAGGCTCCAACACATACAGTAATTAGGTCCCTTGTACCCCTATACAGTAGTTACACCCCTCTGTGCCTCCATAGTTTTAAGGTGTCCCTGTAGTATATAGACCCTCATGTGCTCCTCCAGTTATATACAGCCCTCCTGTGCGCTCCCCCATTAGTAAATAGCCCCCCTGTGCACTCTCCCCAGTAGTATATAGCCCCCCTGTGCTCTCCCACAATAGTATATAGACCCCCTGTGCTCTCCCCCAATAGTATATAGCCCCCCTATGCTCTCCCACAATAGTATATAGCCCCCCTGTGCTCTCCCACAATAGTATATAGCCCCCCTGTGCTCTCCTCAATGTATATACCCCTCCTGTGCTCTCCCCAATATATAGCCCCCCTGTGCTCTCCCCCATAGTATATAGACCCCTGTGCTCCCCAATAGTATATAGCCCCCTGTGCTCCCCAATAGTATATAGACCCCTGTGCTCCCCAATAGTATATAGCTCCCCTGTGCTCCCCAATAGCATATAGCTCTCCTGTGCTCCCCCATAGTATATAGCTCCCCTGTGCTCCCCAATAGTATATAGCTCCCCTGTGCTCCCCAATAGTATATAGCTCCCCAATAGTATATAGCCCCCTGTGCTCCCCAATAGTATATAGCTACCCTGTGCTCCCCAATAGTATATAGCCCCCTGTGCTCCCCAGTAGTGTATAGCTCCCCTGTGCTCCCCCATAGTATATAGCTCCCCTGTGCTCCCCCATAGTATATAGCTCCCCTGTGCCCCCCCATAGTGTATAGCTCCCCTGTGCTCCCCCATAGTATATAGCTCCCCTGTGCTCCCCCATAGTATATAGCCCCCTGTGCTCCCCCATAGTATATAGCCCCCTGTGCTCCTCAATAGTATATGCGCTCCCCCTCCCATATAACATTGAAAAAAACAAACACTTTTACTCACCTGGGTCCACGCGTTCCTCTTCTCTTCCCTCTTGTGGCCGCACTTCCTCCGGTCACAAGAGGCTGCACTCCCCTTACCCTCGCACCGACGCTCCAGTGGCGTGGGGCGCTAGAGGGAGAGTGCGGCCTCTTGTGACCGCAGGAAGTGCGGCCCTAAGAGTGACTGACAGGGAGGGAGCCAATGGCTCTCGCTCTGTCAGTATCGCTGCTGCTGAAGCGCCACAGCAGCAGCGGGCGGGTGGGGGCAGCGACGGACGGGGGGGCACCATGGAGGGGTAAGTAGATTACCCATCCATGGCGCTCCCCCCTGACAGGCTGGTGGCCGGAGCCCTGTGTGACCGCACTGGTCGCACATAGCAACGGCCGGGCTGCTCGGGGGGGGGGCTTTAACCAGTGGGCCCGGTGCACGTGCACCATGTGCCCTCTGGTTAAAGCGGCCCTGCATGGATATAAATAACGTGGCTTAAGGCGCAGTTAAATGTCTGTGAAAATTCTTTTTATTCCCGCCAGTAACCCCTGTCCCTCATCTTTCTCACGCTCCTCGGTCATCTTCGCTGCGTTTTATTTTTTAGATACTTAATACTAGAATTATCTGTGGTTTATTAGGGTTTGATTAAGTCTCCATTCAGTGTCAATAAAGATGCCATACCAATGTTATCTGTTATATGGGAACTATATACATAGAAGATGTACAGGTCCTCTAGGACAGTGGTCTCCAACTTGTCTTTGTCCAGTTAATAATAATAATTATAATAATAATTTTTATTTGTATAGTGCCAACAGATTCCACAGTTATTGTGTAACTGCAACTCCCATTGTTCCCAGAACTCTTCGGGTACTGCAGTGAATGTAAATGTCATTGGAATTAGTGGGGATTTGAGGCTCTATAGCCTGGTATAGCCTGCAGCTGTTACAGCATTATAAAAGTTGTAGTTTTGCCATAGCTGGAGAGCCAAAGGTTGGGGAACACTGGTCTAGATAGCCTGTGTATATGCTATGCTCATTTTTTACAAGAAAGGTTTTAAACTAGCAAAAGGTATTTAAATATTTGTGCCAGTCCCATAAATGACAGCAACAATTGTGTCAACCCTGTAACTTACAGCTGCAACGACCTCGGCAGCAACAGTAGCAGCACCAACCCTTATAAATGGTAACAGTACCAGCCCCATGAATGACAGCCACTACAGTGCCAAGCCCATAAATGAAAACCATGTACAGTGACAGACCCATAAATAATAGCAGCAATAGTGCCAGCACCATATATAATAGCAGCAACAGTGCACAACAGTGCCAATCTCATAAATGGTAACAGCGCCAACCCCATAAATGACAACCACAACAAACTGCACAAATGACCACTGAAACAGTGCAAGCCCAATAAATGACAGCTGTAAAGGTGCCAAACCCATAAACAGAAGCAACATTTACAGCCCCGTAAATGGTAACAGCACCAACCCTATAAATGACAACCGCAACAGCACCAGTCCCAAATATATTAGCAACAACAGTGCCAGCCCAGCATATAATGACAGCAACAGTGCCAGCCCCATATATAATAGCAACAGTGCAAACCCCATATATAATAGCAACAGTGCAAGCCCCATAATAACAGCAACAGTGCCAGCCCCACATATAATGGCAAAAGACAACTGCAACAAAGCCAACAGCACAAAAGACCACCAGCCCCACATATGACAGCCATAATAGAGCTAATGCAATAACTTGTAGCAGCAGCCACTACAGAGACAACCCCATCAGCAGCAGCCACAACAGAGACAACCCCATCAGCAGCAGCCACAACAGAGACAACCCAATCACCGACAGCTACAACAGAGATAACCCCATCACTGACTGCTACAATAGAGACAGCCCCCATTAATTACAGCTACAACAGAGAATGCCCCCATCAACAGCAGCCACAACAGAGACAACTCAATCACCGACTGCTACAACAGAGACAACCCCATCCATAGCTGCCATTAGAAAGTCACTGTGACTGTGCTTCCTCCTCTAGAACATGTGTTGTAGCTGTAAACAAGATGGGCCATATGCTATAGTGTATATGTTTTGTATTATAGATTAGTACCTCTACGTGACCGGTGGCTGTAACGCTGCATGTCCCGAAAAATCCATTACAAGAATGTATAAATAATGTAAGGATAGGAAATGCCAGACATATTTTCCTGTAATCCTAGAATTCTTCTACTGAGAAATTGTTTAATTAGAGATATAATTCAGGAAATGTGTTCCATCCTTATTACGTCTGTTAGTCTTGTGGTATATAGTGGTCAGTACCAACCAAAAGTGTCCAGGGTAGGATGATCGGGGACAGGGTCAAAGGGACCCAAGGCTTATTGTGATGGGGGATACTAGGGGTCAGATCACACAATGTGGTGTCCCACCATGGGTGTTTCTAGTCTGGACACCTGTCACGAATGCCTTGTACTCTAAAGTGGTGATGAAGTTGGGTATGAGTTTTGCCACTAGATGTCACTATGTATAGTCTTGTATATGTTGCAAAGCTTTAGTCACTATAGGGTTGCTGTCATGTTCTGTGAACCAATTAGAGATGCTCTTTTCCTTCTACCTATATCATTTTTTCTTTACACACTCTCTTCTCCACCACTCACAGGGACTTTTACACACCCTGTAGGAAGTAGTCACATGGAAATAGGAAGTGTAGCGTCACTATAGTTTCAGTTTCTCTCTCATTCTTTGAGAAATAGGACACAAACAGATCAGGCATCCCTGCTAAACTTAGCCAGGGCCTGGAGAATGCAGAGACTTTCCTTTTCCAAGTTATAACCACGGACACGATGCAGTGTTAAGCAGCTAAAAGAGGACAAGTCAGAGATCACCTCAGCCAATGCCTAGAACCTCTCTTAAAAGAGCAGGGTGGTATCCTAGACAGAGGAACTGACCCGGATAGAGCAAAGCAACTGTAATCAAGGTCTACGTACTCTCTTGCAGCATAGGTGACGCCGGATAAATTCAGACACTTAGCTATACTCAGGTAAGGCAGGGTTCACACTAGGTTTTTGCAATCCGTTTTTTTGCATTTGTGCGCATCCGTTTTGATCCGTTTTTCCATTGACTTCCAAAAGGATCAAAACGGATCCGTTTTTTGAACGTACACAAAAACGTAGTTGACCTCATTTTTGTGTTCGTAAAAAAAAACTGATCCGTTTTGATCTGTTTTTATTTACAATGGAAGTCAATAGAAAAACGTATCAAAACGAATGCACACAAATGAATCAGTTTTTTTGCAAAAAAGGGTAAAAAAAGGATTACAAAAATGTAGTGTGAACCCATCCTAACTAAGACTGGGGCTTGTGTCACCCTCGTAGGACGAGTAACCCGACACTGTAGGGCAGAAGGAGGTTATATTGACGTTCAGGTCGAAACACGGGAACAAGTATTCTCTTATTCAAGTATCTCAAGTATTTCTTCTGACAAGTTTCGGCAGAGCACATTACTACACTGGGTTGGGGCTCTCCCGGCAAACTCCTCTCCTCTTCTCTGAACTATTCTACTGTACTCAGCACTCAACTGAACCAGCACTGCTTCTCTACCTTGGCACTTCAGCATCTCTCAGCACAGATTCAGTGAACTCAAATCTGTATCTCAGTCATTTGTTACACCATTATCCTGTATTGTAAGAGATTTTTTTTTAGTAAAGATCACCTTATTTATTCTACTGGGACTCAGTGGTAATTGCACCAGCACCTATACACACAGTCCACATCGTCCTTTTCCCCTTTCTGTGGGTGGTGGTACAAACAGTCCGGGTGGGTCATCCTTCCACTCTGTACCACCATGATAAGAGCCCAAGTGACCCATCACAATCCGGCAGGTCACTGACCATGGGGGATCAATATAGCCGGCCACTAAACAAAGCAGATATATCATCACACCTGTGTGCTGAGTGAGCACTTGCGTCACGACTGTACCATCACTGGCTGAGCTATATTCCAACCACCGACATAACACCATCCACGCGGTTGGGCACCGAAAGGTGCAACCACCACAACAGGACATAGCACATTCCTGTATATATCCTGTGCGTCCTCTGTTTGTCTACAGAGATCTGGATCCATCTGACGAGGGCATGGTTCTCTATGGAGATCTAGATCCATCTGAAGAGGCCATGGTTCTCTATGTAGATCTAGATCCATCTGCAAAGCCATGGTTCTCTATGGAGATCTAGATCCATCTGACGAGACCATGGTTCTCTATGGAGATCTAGTTCCATCTGACGAGGCCATGGTTCTCTATGGAGATCTAGATCCATCTGACGAAGCCATGGTTCTCTATGGATATCTAGATGCATCTGACGAGGCCATGGTTCTCTATGGAGATCTAGATCCATCTGACAAGGCCATGGTTCTCTATTGAGATCTAGATCCATCTGACGAAGCCATGGTTCTCTATGGAGATCTAGATCCATCTGACGAGACCATGGTTCTCTATGGAGATCTAGATCCATCTGACGAGGCCATGGTTCTCTATGGAGATCTAGATCCATCTGACGAAGCCATGGTTTTCTAGGGAGATCTAGATCCATCTGACGAGGCCATGGTTCTCTATGGAGATCTAGATCCATCTGACGAGGCCATGGTTCTCTATGGAGATCTAGATCCATCTGACGAAGCCATGGTTCTCTATGGAGATCTAGATCCATCTGAGGAGGCCATGGTTCTCTATGGAGATCTAGATCCATCTGACGAGGCCATGGTTCTCTATGGAGATCTAGATCCATCTGAGGAGGCCATGGTTCTCTATGGAGATCTAGATCCATCTGACGAGGCCATGGTTCTCTATGGAGCTCTAGATTCATCTGACTAGGCCACTGTTCTCTATGGATATCTAGATCCATCTGACTAGGCCATTTTTCTCCAGGGAGATCTGGATCAAACTGACCAGCCATGTTTTTCCCGACTTGCTCCATCTGCAGTAGCAGTAAAATCTTTGCATATACACATCTAATGTGGATTCATATTAATCCACTGATCTGATCACTGCATTTTTGGGGGGCGCTCTGGGGTCAGGGGTTTAATTTTCATACAGGAGCAGCTATTCAGTGATATTCTCAATAGAACATATGACATAATTTTGGCTGCCTGCAGCCACCACTAGGTGGCGCTAACTGCCTTAGGATTTATGCAGCTGAAAATGAACTCAATGGGGGAGATTTATCAAACATGGTGTTAAGTTAAACTGGCTCAGTTGCCCCTAGCAACCAGATTCCACCTTTCATTCCTCACAGACTCTATGAAAAATGAAAGGTGGAATCTGATTGGTTGCTAGGGGCAACTGAGCCAGTTTCTTTTTACACCATGTTTAATAAATCTCCCTCAATGTGTTCTATATACATCTGCAGGCTCGGACTGGGCCACCGGGGGGCCGGGGAAACCCCCGGTGGGCCCCGAGCTGGAGTGGGCCCCCTGCTCCTAGGGGGGCCGGGGGCCGCACCTCCCTTTTTAACTGGAAGCGATCGCAACAATCGCTTCCAGTTAAATGTAAGCAGTGTTTGATTGACAGGGCGGGAAGCCTACGGCTTCCCGCCCTGTCAATCACTCTTGTGACCGCAAGCAGAGATTTGCTTGCGATCACAAGAGTTACGCAAGCTCCGTTGCGAAGTCCCGGCGGCGCCATCACTGACCTCAGTGTGCGCCGCGGCGGCTAGGACTTCCGGTTCATGCAGCGCATACCGGAAGTCCCAGCCACCGCGGCGCACACTGAGGTCAGTGATGGCGCCGGCGGGACTTCACATCGGAGCTGTTGTCAGAGAAGAGGACACCGGCGACCGACGGGGGAGCGTGTGGTTAGGTGAGTTGTCTTGTGTTTTTTTTTTATTTTTTATCAGAGGGGGCAAGATAAGGGGGGGGGGGCTGTATACAGGGGGAGGACAACATAAGGGGGGCTATATACAGGGGAGGACAACATAGGGGGGCTGTATACAGGGGGAGAACAACATAAGGGGGGCTGTATACAGGGGAGGACAACAGAAGGGGGGCTGTATACAGGGGGAGGACGGCATAAGGGGGCTGTATACAGGGGGAGGACAACATAAGGGGGTCTGTATACAGGGGGAGGACAACATAAGGGGGTCTGTATACAGGGGGAGGACGGCATAAGGGGGTCTGTATACAGGGGGAGGACAGCATAAGGGGGCTGTATACAGGGGGAGGACAACATAAGGGGGGCTGTATACAGGGGGAGAACAGCATAAGGGGCTGTATACAGGGGGAGGACAACATAGGGGGGCTGTATACAGGGGGAGAACAACATAAGGGGGCTGTATACAGGGGGAGAACAGCATAAGGGGCTGTATACAGGGGAGGACAACAGAAGGGGGGCTGTATACAGGGGGAGGACGGCATAAGGGGGCTGTATACAGGGGGAGGACAGCATAAGGGGGCTGTATACAGGGGGAGAACAACATAAGGGGGCTGTATACAGGGGGAGAACAGCATAAGGGGCTGTATACAGGGGGAGGACAACATAGGGGGGCTGTATACAGGGGGAGGACAGCATAAGGGGGTATATACAGGGGAGGACAACATAAGGGGGGCTGTATACAGGGGAGGACAACATAGGGGGGCTGTATACAGGGGGAGGACAACATAGGGGGGCTGTATACAGGGGGAGAACAACATAAGGGGGGCTGTATACAGGGGGAGGACAATATAGGGGGGCTGTATACAGGGGGAGAACAACATAAGGGGGGCTGTATACAGGGGAGGACAACAGAAGGGGGGCTGTATACAGGGGGAGGACGGCATAAGGGGGTCTGTATACAGGGGGAGAACAACATAAGGGGGTCTGTATACAGGGGGAGGACGGCATAAGGGGGTCTGTATACAGGGGAGGACAACAGAAGGGGGGCTGTATAAAGGGGGAGGACAACATAAGGGGGGCTGTATACAGGGAAGGACAACATAAGGGGGGCTGTATACAGGGGGAGGACAACATAGGGGGGCTGTATACAGGGGGGAGGACAACAGAAGGGGGGCTGTATACAGGGGAGGACAACATAGGGGGGCTGTATACAGGGGAGGACAACATAGGGGGGCTGTATACAGGGGAGGACAACATAGGGGGGCTGTATATAGGGGGAGAACAACATAAGGGGGGCTGTATACAGGGGGAGGACAACATAAGGGGGGCTGTATACAGGGGAGGACAACATAGGGGGGCTGTATACAGGGGGAGAACAACATAAGGGGGGCTGTATACATGGGGAGGACAACATAAGGGGGGCTGTATACAGGGGGAGAACAACATAAGGGGGGCTGTATACAGGGGGAGGACAACATAAGGGGGGCTATATACAGGGGGGAGGACAACATAAGGGGGGCTATATACAGGGGGGAGGACAACAGAAGGGGGGCTGTATACAGGGGGAGGACAACATAAGGGGGCTGTATACAGGGGGAGGACAACATAAGGGGGGCTATATACAGGGAGAGGACAACATAAGGGGGGCTGTATACAGGGGGAGGACAACATAAGGAGGCTGTATACAGGGGAGGACAACATAAGGGGCTGTATACAGGGGGAGGGCAACAGAAGGGGGGCTGTAAACAGGGGGGGGGGACAACAGAAGGGGGTCTGTATACAGGGGAGGACAAGAAGGGGGTCTGTATACAGGGGGAGGACAACATGAGGGGGGCTATATACAGGGGGAGGACAACATAAGGGGGGCTATATACAGGGGGAGGACAACATAAGGGGGGCTGTATACAGGGGGAGGACAACTTAAGGGGGGGCTATATACAGGGGAGGACAACATAAGGGGGGCTGTATACAGGTAAGGACAACATAGGGGGCTATAAACAGGGGCATGACAACATAAGGGGGGCTGTATACAGGGGGAGAACAACATAAGGGGGGCTATATACAGGGGGAGGACAACATAAGGGGGTATATACAGGGGCAGGACAACATAAGGGGGTATGTATACAGGGGGAGGACAACATAAGGGGGTATGTATACAGGGGGAGGACAACATAAGGGGGTATGTATACAGGGGGAGGACAACATGAGGGGGGCTATATACAGGGGGAGGACAACATAAGGGGGGCTGTATACAGGGAAGGACAACATAAGGGGGGCTGTATACAGGGAAGGACAACATAAGGGGGGCTGTATACAGGGAAGGACAACATAAGGGGGGCTGTATACAGGGAAGGACAACATAAGGGGCTGTATACAGGGGGAGGACAACATAAAGGGGTCTGTATACAGGGGGGGACAACATAAGGGGTTATATACAGGGGCAGGACAACATAAGGGTGGTATATACAGGGGAGGACAACATAAGGGGCTGTATACAGGGGGAGAACAACATAAGGGGGGCTGTATACAGGGAAGGACAACATAAGGGGGGCTATATACAGGGAAGGACAACATAAGGGGTTGTATACAGGGGGAGGACAACATAAGGGGCTATATACAGGAGAAGGACAACATAAGGGGCTATATACAGGGGCAGGACAACATAAGGGGGGCTGTATACAGGGGGAGAACAACATAAGGGGGCTGTATACAGGGGAGGACAACATAAGGGGGTATGTATACAGGGGGAGGACAACATAAGGGGGTATATACAGGGGCAGGACAACATAAGGGGGGCTGTATACAGGGAAGGACAACATAAGGGGGGTATATACAGGGAAGGACAACATAAGGGGCTGTATACAGGGGGAGGACAACATAAGGGGCTATAAACAGGGGGAGGACAACATAAGGGGCTGTATACAGGGGGAGGACAACATAAGGGGCTGTATACAGGGGAGGACAACATAAGGGGCTGTATACAGGGGAAGGAAAACTTAAGGGGGCTATATGGGGCAAGGACAACATAAGGGGGCTATACGGGGGAATAGACAACATAAGGGGCTATATGGGGGGTAGGGATGGCCAACATAAGGGGGCTATCTATATGGGGGGATGGATAACACAAGCGGGCCAGTTATAAGGGGGATAACACAGGGAGACATCTATAAGGGACACTGGATGGGGGCAATTTATAAGGAGGACAACACTGAGGAGGCATCTATAAAGGGCACTACACAGAGGGGGACAACAATGGGGGGCATCTATAAGGTTAACTATACTGGGTGTGGTGTGTATACAATAGGCTATAGGGGGCATCTACTTTAGTGGACTACACAGAGGGGTCATCTATAAGGGGACTACACAGAGGGGGCCATATACTATAGGGCAGGAATAGGGAACCTTGGATCTCCAGCTGTTGCAGTTGTTGCAGGCATGAAGGGAGTTGTAGTTTTGCAACAGCTGGAGAGCCAAGGTTCCCTACCCCTGATAATAGGGAATGCACAGAGGTTGTCATCTACTATAAAGGGATTACACAGAGGGGGATCTCTACTATAGTAGAGGCACACAGGGACACAGGGCCATCTATATGGAGGACTGAACAAGGGGCCATCTACAAGGTGTGTGCACAATATATATATATATATATATATGTATATATATATATATATATATGAACACACACACACACAATAGTCAGGGCTAACCACTGAGAGAAGGTGTAAAGAGGCCAATACAGATGTGCAGTTTGTAGAGAGATGAGGATGGTGACAGAGTAAGGAGCCTAATATATTTCTCTGGCAGATTCTGTGGATTCGTGGCTCGGAGAAGTTCTCATAACGGCCCAGGACAGATGGAGAAGTAGATGAAAAGGGAAGAACTCCGATCAGAGAAGACGTCCCCTGTGAGTCACTAAATCTATGTGCACTGTAACGTATATAGTGTAGAGCTGGGGCTACCTCTGTATGACTGTATGAGGGGATATTGATCTTTGTTCAGAGGATTTTATTCAGTAGCAGCTGGGGTGTTAGTCAGTAAATGGCGGTGTTAGTCAGTATGTGGGGGTATTATTTGTTACTTGTAATCTGGTGCGGTGTTCATTGGTCTTAGTATACCAGATTTGGTCAGTAACAATATGGTAGCAATGGTTGTGGTGTGGCGGTAATATTTCCCCCTTGTGTACTGGTAATTTTGGTCTCAGTATACAGGATTTGGTCAGTAACAGTATAGCGGTAATATGTATGGTGATACTATTTCCCTCCTGTATACTGGTTTATTGGTAATATCGGTCTTGATATACAGGATTTGGTCAGTTACTGTATAGCGGTAATATGTGTGGGGATATTTGCTCTTTATATACTGGTGTTATTGGTAGCATACAGTGTTATCATGCAAAGAAAATTGTCTTATAGCGCGATTACACCGGCCAATAATCGGTAACAAGTGCTCCTAGGAAGTCTATTCAGCCGATGATCGGCCCATGTAAAAGTGCCAGAGATTGGCTGACATGCAAGCAAATGCCCCATAGTCGGCTGATTTGATCTTTTGTGCGGCTAAGATCATTGCTGTTGGCTGCACATCTCTATATATTCCTGCCCTGCTGATTAGCAATCATTTGCAGCCCTACACTGCCCCATATCACGCCGTGTTAATGTACCTTTATTAATGTTACCATAGATAAGTGTGGTGGCAGAAGGGTGGGCCCCAAGAATGATTTCCCCTGGTGGGCCAAGGCACTCCAGTCCGACACTGTACATCTGTATACAGTGAGTCTCAGCTATTGGAGGTATGCAAGCAGAGGAAGCAGACTGGTGCTATGGCATCTCCACCATTGGCCCCATAGAGCCCCATACAGTGAATATAACACAAGAAACATATAAAACATTCATTAAAATACTGATCTCCATCCTGTGGCTCTCCACCTACCACTAAACAACAAGTCCCAGCATGGCCATGAAGTCCTTGGCTGTCTGTGCTTGCTGGGAGTTGTTGTTTTGCAACTGCCGAAAAGCCACGGGTTGCATACCACTAGATTAAACCATTAGCTTTCAGCCGCATTTACGGTAATACAAATATTATATTCCCAGTCATCCGACATAGTGCAACCAGTCAGGATCTTCCCATTGCAATTATAATTATAGCCTCATTAGTTATTCTTGCAATGTCGGCCTAAGTGATAATATAGCATATCCCAGATGTACAGACTCATCTACTAGATTGGAAACTTATTACTTAACAGGAAGCTGAACCATCAGCAGCTACATTATAGCTTAGGAACGTAATAGGCCTCAGTGTCCTGGGGGGAGGATGCACTCCTGATAGAGAATTTTTTTTTTCTTTTTAAAGGAAATCTCCCCATAATGTGTCCCCCCCAACTTCATTGTACTAAGGACATAGGGTTCTCTAGGTCCCAGTCCAAACCTACTACTTCCTTATTAAAGGGATACTCCAGCGTGGGGGCAATTTTTCGCTGGGACCGGGAACTAGGTGGCCGAGGGAAAAGACGGCCCCCCACCTCCCCGGTTCCAGCGGCGGGTCCCGCATCGCGGCACTCAGGTGCCCGGTTCCCGGCCGCTTCCGGGTGTCTGACGCGGGCCCGAGACGTGACGTCTCAGGTCAGCTCAGCCACTCAGTGAAGGAGGCAGGATCTGAGCGAACTTTAAACAGACCCCGCCTCCTTCACTGAGTGGCTGAGCGGATCTGAGACGTCACGTCTCGGGCCCACGTCAGACACCAGGAAGTGTCTGGGAACCGGGCACCGGAGCGCCGCGATGCAGGACCCGCCGCTGGAAAAAGTGCCCTCATGCTGGAGTACCCCTTTAAGGATAGGGCAATAATATATAATCTCAGGGTTCATCTTACATTATGGGGAAGATGTATCATCTGCACAATTTTTTTGAGCAGGTAGTACATTTTATCAGTTGCGGAAACATTTTACGGTTGTTGCAAAAAAATGACCATTAGACGCAAGTGTCTTGATGAATCTTGCGCAATTTTTTAGCACAATTTTTCAGCTGAAACAGCTTGGCTAAGAAAAAAAACTATGCTAGGGTAGTAGCCACTGACAAAGTGGCTACTAAAAAAAACACGTCCCCTCTGAGTGCCAAAAAAAAAAAAAAAAAATGAAAAAGGTGCAGCCTTTTTACTCTACTGCTCCAAAGTAGAGCAAAAAACCAGCACAATGGTGTACGCTGAGCACAGACTCAGCCAAAAATAATAGCGTTATATCTGTATAGTGGTCACAGTTTTCTAGTTTGCATGAGGGCAGGATTTTATAATTTACCAACCACCTCTAGGGGGAGCTCACTGCCTATGGACAGCTATTACAGAACTGAATGGTTGCTGTATACATGTGTATCTAGTGATACTTACATCTTTAAGTAAATGGAAAAAGGGAAGAATTTGGCCATTCAGGATTGTTGGGAATTGTATCTGGAGGGCCAAAGGTTCCCCATCCCTGGTTTAGAAGAATAATTTAACTGATCGCTCCCAGGAGAACATAATAACATCGACCATTATAACTCCAAAACCCACTAAAATGGGTTTTCAGAGAAGAGGAATTAGCCAGAAACCCATTTATTTGTCTCCATGAATCCTCCGGTCACCAGCAGCCATGAATATTTCATGTAGTTATATGTTCTTTGCCTGTAGTACTAATCCAGTAAGGCCTATCATTAGAACAGGCCGTACCTCCTCCAATCACACCTTGGGGGTCTGTGATAATGTTAAATCCTGGAAAACCCCTCTAACCAAGCCTCATATAATATTAATCAGCCTACAATCCCCCTATTATTGCGGGGGCCAAAGACTACGTTACCGCCATCACCCCCTTCCCCGCCACTGTTGGAGGTAAACGAAGGAATTAGATATGGAAAGCAAATTACTCACAGTATAAGCCCTTAATATGTCTTCATTATACAAGGAGCAGATACATGGTAATCTCCAGGGATTGGGACAGATGGTCGCATCTGATGTTTATTCTCCTATGTAACACCATGTAAACAGCTAGCGGTCCTCACACGAAGGCCGGGACACGTTGTCCTCGAACATATTAGTGGGTTATATATGTCATAGTCTATAGCACTCACGATACCCTCTAGACTTCAGCTCCTCGGTGTGAACGTCCTCTCTTTCCACATCTCGGAAGTATACCTTCTAAGATAGTTGGCGGTAAGCGAAAGTCCACACACAATGTCGCCAAAGAGAGGAAGATAGAACCAGGAAACAGGAGGCTTCAGTAGTCGTCTTCTTCCTACACGGCCCCTTTAATTATCTATGTAGGTACCTGCAAACATCAAACATGGCAGTCTTCCTTTAAGACAACGATTTTAAATTTTTTTTTTTTTTTCTTTTAAATCAGCCAGTTTCAGAAAGTTATACAGATTTGTAAATCTTCAAGTACTTATCAGCTGCTGTATGTCCTGCAGGAAGTGATGTATTCTCTCCAGTTTGACACACTGCTCTCTGCAGAGGTTTTCTATGGGGATTTGCTGCTGCTCTGGACAGTTCCTGACATGGACAGAGGTGGCAGCAGAGAGCGCTGTGTCACAATCGAAAGAATCTGGAGAGATTATGGATAGAGACAATGGAAAGAATACACCACTTCCTGCAGGACATACAGCTGATAAGTACTGGAAGGCAAGATTTTTTTTATTAGAAGAAAATTACAATTCTTTGGCACATGGCAAAACCTCTCCTGCTCCGGACAGTTCCTGATATGGACAGAGGTGGCAGCAGAGAGCACTGTGTCAGACTGGAAAGAACACACCACTTCCTGCAGCACATACAGCAGCTGATAAGTACTGGAAGACTTGAGATATTTAAATAGAAGTAAATTACAAATCAATATAACTTTCTGACACCACTTGGTTTGAACTTATTTTTTTCTCCCGAGTACCCCTTTAAGACAGGTCAGAGGAACACATACACACCCTATATAAAGGGTTAATATAAGAAAACAACTTGGGACGATTCCCTCCAGTGACTATTCTCTCCATTATCATTAGCAGAGAAGAAATGTCATGAGTGATGTGTAATGTGGCCGGGCCCTCGTACAGACAGCCTGCTGGCTCTCACATGCATACAGATGTGGTACAATCCGCGGGTCACAGAGGTTATGGGTTTTCCCATTGCTTGCTCAACCCTAAACCAATTTTACTTTTATTTAAACAAAGATTAAGTGTATCCCAGCGGTGGAACTTGGCTTCTACCCCATGGCCTGTAGTGTGCAGCGACGATCCTTATAATACACATATAGTAGACGCGGCCTTATATCCTCAAAGAGGATCCCATACTGTGTGTATAGACAATACATATAGATCGGGGACAACAACAATAACAAGCACAACAAAAACCATGAGGCCTTTGTATCCAGCTATAGACACAACCCTTCCGGAATATAGAATACACTCTGCATAAAAATAGAGATATACAGAGTTTCTGGTATAATAAAAAACAAAAATCCAACTAAAATCGCTATAATAAACAGAAATCACAACATATGGTGTATAATACCATGGGAGAAGAATAAAAAACAGATGCATTAAAGGGCTAGTTCACACCTTCCCAAAAAAAAAAATTCTTTCAAATCAACTGTGCCAGAGGTTTGTAATTTACTTCTATTAAAAATCTCAAGTCTTCCAATACTTATCAGCTGCTGTTGGAAGTGGTGTATTTTTTCCAGTCTGGAGAGCAGGAGAGGTTTTCTATGGGGATTTTTCGCTGCTCTGGACAGTTCCTGTCACGGACAGAGGTGGTAGCAGAGAGCACTGTGTCAGACTGGGGAGAATACACCACTTCCTGCAGGACATACAGCAGCTGATAAGTACTGGAAGACTGGTGATTTTTAAATAGTGGTAAATTACAAATCTATGGCACTTTCTGGCACCAGTTGATGTGAAAGAAAATTACACCTTTAATGCTAACATGTTTCGGACCATGTTAGACTGTAGTGTTCCCGATGTGTCAGGAAATCGCTCCCCTTTTTCTTCACCAAAAGCAGTGTGATATTGCCGGGACAAATATAAAAAATGGCATTGTGGTTTTAGCAGCACTCAGGATAGCAAATGTGGGAACGCAGCCTTAAAGGGGTTATTCAGGCTTAGAACAACCTGTCTGCTTTCTCCCAGAAAAAGCACCACTCCTGTACTTAGTTTGGGTGCCAGTTTTGCAGCTCAGTTTCTTTCACGCGAATTAAGCTGAATTGCAATACCGCATACAACCTGAGGACAGGGGTGGCGCTGTTTTTGCAAGAAAGTGTTTACTAATACTGAATAACCCCTTTGATCATAGTCATGAATTAAGTGTCAGAGTTAATTCGTATTCAACAATAGGTAACCAATAGTTTTGGAGAGTATGTTGGACGTTTGACCAAAAGTGATTGTAACAGTAAGGTTAGTAAATAGAGACAAGATCCGCCAATAATGCTCTTACAGCAAAGAACCCTATCTGGAGCCAGTTATTGATGGCTTGTAAGAGAAATTGGTCTCTACCCCATTTAAGATATATGTATCACTTCCTAGGTAAAGGGCTATGGGATGATTAGGATAGGGTTTGTACATGGTGACTAGAAAGACTGCCTTATGCCAGAAGAGCCCACAGTGTGTCAGGTCTGGTAGTACGAGTCCCAGGGTTGAACGACTGGTCGTAGCTAACCCCTCAAGGTTCCCCGAGTAGGTCGAGCAGGAATCAATGGAGTACGTTGGCTTAGAGGCACTTTGCTCCACTGCAGACTAATCCCTTGTTGCTGGATGGTCTTGACTAGGTATCTGATGGCTACCCCTGGCTTGGACAAGGTTTCTTCAGGTGACAATTACCCTACCCCTGGGTTTAGCACTGCATACTTGTTAATAAAACTCTCTCAATCACAACTTCAACTAATAGAAGACTAGAAGCCAGTGCACCAGTAACACCAGTGCACCAGCTATCCTAAATAGGGATGACTGAGACTAACTTTTCATTGGTGGGGGAAGTGGTAGAAAGAAAAAGTATAATTGTGTGGTGTCCCACCACTGGTGTTGCTATTGGTTACACCCTTCGTAAAAGGCTGTACTTATTGTGAGTTAGTGGTGATGAAAGTAGTGATAAAGTTTCGCCACTAGATGTCGTTGTTATAGGTATGTGTACTAGATGCTGCACGGCTGAAGTATGGAAAGGGTTATTGTTTATTTGTGTGTCACATGGATCTGTGAACTTATGGGAATTTTGGGAACTTATGGGAGTTTTCTTCTTCTATCCTATCATCTCTCACTTTACTTCTTCTAATGCACTCTTCACCCACTCACAGCGCACCTTAGATACGCTGCAGAAGGAAGTCACATGGGTAGATGAAGTGTATTAGTCTTTTGTGTTGTACGTTATAGAGAAGGTATGTAAGCTAGAAAGCTCTCTACAGCAGTCCTCTCTGGGCCCTGGCCCTCCGCCAGGTCCCCTATCTCCAGAAGCAGTCTTAATCAGGTCCCAGTATGGGTTGGTTGGAAGCAAGACAAGATGCAGCTAACAGGTTCTCCTCCGTTTACTCTACACAACACTATGCAGTGTTAAAACCTTTACAAGAGAGGACAAGTCAGAGACTACCTCAACCCATGCCGTGGACTAGGAGAGTCACAGTGCAGGACAATATCCTTAGACAGCAGTAAGCAAGGAACTGATCCGGATAGAGCAAAGTTGCTAAGAGCCTAGGAACTATCTTGCAGTTGTCAGCAGGAAATCCTCAGCATTCCGCTCATCCCAGGTAACAAGGTCTGGGGCCTTGTGTCACCCTCTAGGACGGGTCCCCCGACACTAATAGGGCATTAGGTGGTGCGAAGACCCAAAGGTCAAAACACGGGCACAAGTATTCTCTTCTTTTTCTTCTACCTCATCCTCCAACATCCCGGCAGAGCACAGTACTACTTGGGTTGGGACTCTCACGACATCCTCCTCTCTGCTCCTCTGTATCTCTCAACACGCTACTCAGACAGCACGAGTGAACTCTTCACTGTATCCCTATCACAGATCTGGTTGCTGTTTTTTCATGTGTAATAGCAAGTGTATTATCAAGTGTTTTCTCAAGAGAAACAAACCCTATCAAGGAAAAATTGTGTTATCTGCTGCACACAAGTACTTTCACAGTGAAAACGAGATTTATGGTAAAGAGACTCTGTGATTCTTCACCCCACACCGTCACAGTGTACACTACATCCTTGGAATCTTTCCCCTTTCTGTGGGTGGCAGTTCCAGTAGTCCGGGAGGGTCATTACACCACTCCGGCCCACCGTGATATCATCCCAAGGGACCCCGTAGCAGCCCGGCAGTACACTGTCCACAGGGGAACAAGGTACAACCTGCCCTTTCAACTAAAAGCAGGTGTGCCACCATACCTGTGTGTCCAACCGGCACTGGCGTCACGACATAACATCACTGGGCCCGTCTGTATCTCGGCCAACCACCATAGATCTGGTGTCACACCTCAACATCTTACAAGTGACCAGTCGCACCTCCGACATAACACCCCAGGGGGTCACCACAATTGTCTTATAGGCAGAGAAGTGTCAGTCAACCAAGTCACTGATTGGACAATATAAAACAATACAAGAACATAGTTCAAGACCTTCAGCTGTGCAGTGACAGTACGGGAGAGTGAGACACCAAGTGGTGAAATTGCAAAATGGCACCTTTCATCCCAAAGTGTCACACTTGACAGAGATATCTTTCAACAGGTGGAATACATATTATGTGACAACAAGAGGATTTCAGGAAGCCTGGAGCCATCACAGCTAAACTGAAGTTGCCTTTAAGAGCAAAGTTGTCACCGAGCGTACAGGTAGATTAGATCACTATGATGCTGTCAGGTCAGGACATGCAGCCATAATACATACAAATCACCTGCAATATGCTCGTGTGAACCTGAACCAAAGCAGCAGATGATCAGATTTTTTTAGACTATGAGATGCCAGATTAAAGGATTTGCAATGCATATTTGCCAATTGACACCCTTAGATCTGGCCGGTAGATCCGCCTCTGCTACATCGCCCTAATTTCCTAGTGAAATGTTGCGGTGAGCAGACTACACTGAATATGGAAATGTAATTTGTATGAGCAACGTTTCCTTAGGAAAATGAGTCTTCCAGCGGACGGATCAGATTTCTTCTCTCTCCTGAAGAAATGGGAAGCTGAAACCTCGAACGCTAAATAAAGTCAATCGATTGTATTATGAAAACTTTAGAAACTTTCTAATATACTTGGTTTATCCCATCTCTGTTCATTTCCAGATCTGTGCTGACTGTTAGTAAAGTTGTTGGCTTAAAGGGGCACTCTGGAGAATAAAATATGTTGTTCAATCAACTGGTGCCTGAAACTTATACAGGTTTGTAATTTACTTCTATTAAAAACAAAAAACAAAAAAAAACTTCAGTCTTCCAGTACTTATCAGCTGCTTTATGTCCTGCAGGAAGTGGTGTAATCTTTACAGTCTGACACAGTGCTCTCTGCTGCCTCCTCTGTCCAAGAGGTTTTCTATGGGGTTTTGCTACTGCTCTGAACAGTTCCTGACATGGACAGAGGTGGAAACAAAGAGCACTGTGTCAGACTGAAAAGAATACACCACTTCCTACAGGACATACAGCAGCTGATAAGTATTGGAAGATTGGAGGTTGTTTTTTTTTTTAAATAGAAGTAAAATTACAAATCTGTATAACTTCCTGACACTAGCTGATTAAATAGTACCCCTTTAAGGTGCGTTCACACATACAAGATCCTCAGCAGATTTGATATTAATATAACTAAATAACTGAACACAGCATCAAATCTGCTGCAGATCCTGTATGTGTGAACGCACCCTTAAATGGATTATCCAGGATTAAAACAAAACAGCTACTTAGTCCCCAGGTTATGTGTAGTATTATAAAATCAGATCCAGTCAATTCAATGGAGCTGAGCTGCAAAACCCATGCCCAAACTGAGGACAAGTGGTGCTGTTTCTGAAAGAAGGCGGCCATGTCTTTTTTTTTTTTTTTCAACCCCTTTAAGAATTTTACGTACAGACTCATCCCGGCAACACTGTGCATGTTTTAGTGACCACAAGGGTGAATGGTTTTACCCACATACAGTGACCATAAATGTGGAAACGTGGCTGAAGGCTGGTTTCATATGGGCAAAGTGCAGTGTCGCAGAACAGACCCTCTTATCCTCACACTTTTAATATAACCAGTTCTGTTCTGGAAAGCTATGGTTCACTGCAAACTGCGTGTATTGTGTCACCCTTCTCAGTGTTCAGGTCTGCTATTATGTATATTCAGGTATCAGTGCCTAAGGGTATTATGTCGCCCCCAGTGTTCAAGTATGGTACTTCTCATGTATATTTCTATGTATATGCCTATGCCTGATGATGCAATGGCTGGATGTCACATGACTGCTCCTGCTTCAATGGTAACTCCAATGGCCATGGAGCTTTGGCTGGGGTTACCATGTGACTTCCTGTTCTACCTCAGTCTTGTTTTCCACCTTCAGGGGACAAGTTCTGTGTCTGTTCTCTCTCCCTGCTAAGAGAGAGGCCTGTGTGTGCTCTGCTGCTCCAGTCCACTGGCTGTGTTCCTGCCTCAAGTCTCAAGATTCTCATCTGGGTGTCGATTCTTCAGTCATTCCTCTCATCATCTTCTCTAATCATCAACAGCAAGTATTTCATTCAAGTCTTATTCCACCCAGCATCTCAACTTCAGTTTCACTACTACTCCCATCATTCAGCACGCTACTCTCACAGCCTATTGCAGCATCACCCATTACTCTGTCTTATTCAAGTCTGCCTTATACCCGGTTGCATCCGGAGAGACTGTTGCTACTAGTTACCACGTTACAATAAATATACAACTACCATTGTTTCTGAACCTTGGCATTGGTGTAATTATTGGCCATGACTAAGGACAACGAGGAATCGCATGCCCAGTATCCCCGCATGGTCAGGAGCCCGGTTTCCAGCTGTATCACCCTCGTGCCTTCACCGTGACCACTACATCCTACAGCTGCCCCGGTTCCTGCCTGTTAGCACCATCTACACTGCGGAGTGGCCCCTAGGGGCCAGGGGCATCACAAAAGGCAGGTCTGCTGAAGTGCCAGCTGTCATCAGAAACTCATCAGTGCCTACACTTGTAACGGTAATATGCATGTAGAAAAGCGTCTGTATTATGTTCATGTAAAACTGGCCTGAAGTCTGAAAGACACAGCTGACATACTGTACATGGCACTGCCCACAGAGGTACAGTATGGGCCCACAGTAGCCAAAGGATGAAGGGCAGACATACTGTACTATGGTTCTATAAAAATGCATAAAACTGGGCTCTCTATACTGATCTACTGGTGTGGTATCCCACCACGGGTGTTGCTATTAGTTACAACCTTTTTAAAAGCCTGTACTTTTAAGTGTAAGTCGTGATGTAGTAGTACCAGAGTTTCGCCACAAGATGTCGCTATTGCAAGTATGTATGCGCTGGGACACTCCGCTGAGAGTAGTAGGTGGTAGTACTGGGTAGGGACCCGGTTAGCCACTTGCCTGATGGTATGTCACGGTATGGGCACAAGGGATGGCAGCTGTGGACCGGGAACCTGACCAAGCGAAGGCCGAGCAATTCTTCGTTGTCCTTAGTCAGGGTACCAATAATTACACCAATGCCAAGGTTCAGAAACAACGGTAGTTGTGTATTTATTATAACTGTGGTAACTAGTAGCAACAGTCTCTCCGGATGCAAGCGGGTATAAGGCAGATTTGAATAAGGCAGAGTAATGGGTAAAGCTGCAATAGGCTGTGATGGTAGCGTACTGAATGATGGGAGTAGTAGTGAGACTGAGGATAAGATGCTGGGCGGAATGGAACTGAGATGAATACTTGCTGTTGATGATTAGAGAAGATGATGAGAGGAATGACTGAAGAACAGCACCCAGATCTTGTGGTTAGGATGAGAATCTTGAGAACTTGAGAATAGAACACAGCCAGAAATACTTCTTGTGGAGCTGGAGCAGCAGAGCACACGTACCTCTCTCCTGACAGAGGAAAAAGGACACACATACACACAACCTGTCCCCCTTAAGGTGGTAGACAGGAATGAGGTAGGACAGGAAGTCACATGGTATTCCCAGCCAAAGCTCGATGGCCATTGGGGTTACCACGGAAGCAGGGGACAGTCACGTGACATCCAGCCATTGCATCATCACACCATTAGGCATATAGGACTGAATATACATGAGAAGTACCATACTTGACACTGGGGGGGGCGACATAATACCATTAGGCACTGATAACTGAATATGCATACAAGAAATAGGTAAAACAACAGACCTGAATACTGAGAGGGGTGACACAATACACACAGTTTGCAGTGGACCATAGCTTTCCAGAACAGAGGCAATAATATATTGACTGACTCAGATATAAAGATACACTTTGAAAGAAAACAACAAGAGAAGGAACTCTGTTCTGGGACACTGCATGTATGCTTAGTTATTGCACAGCTGTAGGGTGCAAAGGGTTATTGTTTATTTGTGTGTCACATGGATCTGTATGCCAATAAGAGTACTTTCTTTTTTTCACCTATCATCTCTCTTCCTACTTCTCACATACACACTCCTCACCCACTCACAGCAACAGTCATTACTCCACTCCGGACCACCGTGATAAGTACCCAAAGGACCCCGCAACAGCCCAGCCGGTCACTGACCACAGGGGAACAAGGTATAGCCGGCCCATAAAAATAAAAGCAGGTGTGCCACCATACCTGTGTGCCCAATGGCACTGGTGTCACTACAAATTACCATCACTGGGATAGGCTATATCTCAGCCAACCACCATAGAACTGGCGCTAACACCTCACCATCTGGCATGTGACCGGCCGTACCACCTCCACACCGGGGATGTACCAACACCGCACCACACTTGAGAACATGGTGCCCATATACTTTTCTTGCACAGGACCCTATGCTATATCTGTAGTAGTGTATCGAAGACAGGTGTCAAACCTACGGCCTTCCAGCTATTGCAAAACTACAATTCCCATCATGCCTGGAAAGCTAAAGCTTTAGCTGTCCAGGCATGATGGGAATTGTAGTTCTTCAACCGCTGGTGGACTGCAGGTTTCACATCTATGCCCTAGAACACAAGTGTTAAACTTAGGACCTCCCGCTGTTGCAAAACTACAATTCTCATCATGCCTGGACAGCCAAAGCCAAAGGCTTTGGCTGTCCAGGCATGATAGGAATTGTAGTTTTGCAACAACTGGAGGGCCTGCGTGACACCTCTGCCCTAGAATCTTCTCCCCTATGTGTATAATGCTGCCCTGTGACATAGATATCATACCGCACACACCATTTCCCTTATACCCCATCCTCCTCGCTCTCACACAATACTTCAAGGTGCGCCTCCCCATCCCGGCCAGCCACATTATATTACTATCTCTGTTTTCCTAGGCAGCTCCCTATAATAAACATTCCCGTTTCTGACATTTTTGTTCTAATTCCAGTCTAAATCCGGGGTACCACATCCTTCCAGCGGCCGGCACATTGTTGTGGGAGATACGCTATCAGCTCGGCCCAATGCAAAAGAGAGAGGAAGGAAAGCAAGCATTGTAATTCACACAGCGAAGGCCGCACATAAAGAACATGGCGGCCGGCAGGACGGGGGGAGAGATTAAAATAACGGGGATTTCCTATAGTCCAAGGGCGCAAATAAAATGTAAGCGGGGGAGAAGTCTCTGGAAAACAAAGGTGCAGATGGTGGGGCCTCATAGGGCAATAATAAATTATTCACGGGTTATTTCCTATGACTGTAGACGATCCCAGCAGCATTGTATGAAGCTGCACAGCCGCAAGGCCTCCATGTTTGTATGAATATAGGGGGAGATTTATCAAACTGGTGTAAAGTGAAACTGGCTCAGTTGCCCCTAGCAACCAGTCAGATTCCACCTTTTACTCCTCACAGATTCTTTGAAAAATGGAATCTGATTGGTTGCTAGGGGCAACTGAGCCAATTCTACTTTACACCAGTACGATAAATCTCCCCTATAGAATATTAATATTCCTGTACATACAGAATCCGATAGAACGTGAACATCTGATATGTGCATCTGTACTGTCCACACTTGCAGACAGTTCGTGGTCCCATTCTAGTCTATAGGCCAATGAAATTATGTTTTTTTGTTATTTTTTTTTTAAGGGGTTGTCTGGCATTAGGTCTGTCAGTGATTGTCTGTGACTACCAAGACAAGTTAGTCTCTGGAGACTTTGCAGTCTGGCATGGCAACACGATGCCCTGGCATGAACTGTGTCTGTGGAGAACGTGTGGGAGCGCATCATGGCAGGGATAGGGTTCCATTGATTCTAATGGAGTCACCTCATGGAGGGGCTGGAGTTTCTTCCCACTAAGGGTGGGTTGGCCCACCTCCAGTGCTTCTGCCTGGGCCTGGTGGTACAGTCACTTTAAAGACCACCAGTCTCCTGATGCAGGTATTTAGAAGAAAAAAAAATCTTTTATCAATGTGGCGCTGGCAGTTAAACTGGTGTGACCTAGAACATCAGTGCCCTAGGTTTATGGCGCCTCGCTCCCCGCCTCCATCCAGCCCAGGGGCATTCTGAAAGTGAAGGAAGAGAGGAGCGCTGCAGGCTTAGGGCACAAATGCTCTAGGCCAATGCCAGTTTGACTGCCTGACCTGCCACAAAAAGTCGTTTTCCATCCAAATACCGGCATTGCGAGACTGGCTGACCTAAGAACCAGGCACAGCGTGAGGAGTTCTACAACAATGTGCTGGAGGTTCGGCGCCGACAAGGTGTCAGTGCAGAGTCGCTTTAAGAGTGCCTTCACACGTACCGTATCGCTGTGTATTTATTGCACCGAACTCGCACAAAAGTAGCTGCGTTTTTTGTGGTGTTGAATACTCGTATATAAAAATCGCACCAAACACGCAGCAAGAATACATATACATTGACTTGATAGCAATCAGTATCGCTGCAGATTTATGTGCGAGAAACTCGCAGCAATACAGCACATGTGAAGGCACCCTAAGGGTACAAACACACAGGACGTATATGCAGCGAGTTTCTCGCTGCGTAAACACAGTGAAACTCGCTGCATATCCCGTCCCTGTGCAGTCAATGGCAGGCAAAGAGTTTGTCTGCAGCCCGCCCTTTTAACCCCCCGGCCGCCGGAGCGTATACTTTACCTGATCACGGCTCCGGCGGTTCCCGGTGTCTTCAGCAAGCCGGAGCGGGGACCAGGTAAAGTATATGCTCCAGCCAGCTGCCGCCCGCAGCCTCCTTAACATATCCTGCAGCCCCGATCGTCCCCACGGGCACCCGATCACCCCCCCGGGCTGGCGATCAGGGCTGCCGGGCGGGCGAGGGGATGATCGGGGCTGCAGGATGTGTTAAGGAGGCTGGCTGGAGCATATACTTTACCTGGTCCCCACTCCGGCTTGCTGAAGACACCGGGAACCGCCGGAGCCAGGATCAGGTAAAGTATACGCTCCGGCGGCCGGGGGTTAAAAGGGCAGGCTGCAGACAAACTCGCAGCAGGGATGTTCATTGACTACACAGGGACGGAATATGCAGCGAGTTTCACTGCGTTTACGCAGCGAGAAGCTTGCTGCATATACGTCCTGTGTGTTTGCAGATACAGTACATGTGAAGGCACCCTAAAGGGGTTATCCAGGCTTAGAAAAAGAAAGACACTTTCTTTTAGAAACCACACCACTCTCGTACTCAGATGTAATACCACATACAACCTGGGGACAGGGGTGGTGCTGTTTTTGCAAAAACAGCACCACCCCTGTCCCCTGGTTTCCAATTCTGGATAACCCCTTTAAGGAACATCCTCACCCTAGGCCGAAAAACTGAAGTATTCGGCCATTGCTCTAAAGTGATATTTTGCTGTGATGTCGTCCTTTGATCTCGTATAGAGAAGAATATGAGAATACAGAGTCCTGATCTCACTACATAACAACCACATCACAGGATAAAGAATGTTCAGTACAAAAAAACTGCAAAGCGAGCAACAAATTTACGACGTGTTTCAGTCACTTTATAATAAGATCAGTTATCCTGGAACAACAAATCACATGTACCATGGCACGTACAGGGGGCTTTGTTGGGGGGGGGGGCGCGGAGCTCATTGTATATTTACAGCCACTTACCTCTCCATTCTTGGATCTTGATCTACAACCTGCACATTACACAGGCAGGGCTTTGCTCATTGTAGACAGCTGTAACCACTATGGACTGATCATCAGCTCACTCAGCCAATGGTTTTATCTACTGAAAGCCACAACTTCTAGCATGCCCTGTAATGACATGCTGGGAGATGTAGTCCTGCAACAGATGGAGAGTTTTTGCAGACTGCATGTTTAATTCCTGTAAAATAAAAATATACATATACAACGGGAAATAGACTGAACAATCACTAGTAGAATGCATTAGGTCTAGTAAAGTGAAAGGGCAGGCTTCAGGTACGCCATTGTATATGGCGGCATCCCATCTTGCTGGTATCCTCATCCTGGAGACAGAATATGGTGTGATCCCAGCCTGAGGTCACAGTTTGATATGTTCACATTGTTCACCTGATGTTTTAAAGATTGCAAAGTGAACATAAAGTGAGAGCTGATTATCTTTCGAATGCGATCGTTAGCGCGAAAATTCTAACGATAATTGTTCCATGTAAACGCACCATTATAGGCTCCATGTTGTCAGATGCTGAGGAGCAACTGTATACAGAATGCAGTAAATCTCAGCTGCTGCTTTATAGAACGGCAGAGAGCCTGCACCTATGTATGGACACTGGAACACAGCGCTGTCACACTACAGAACATGAGAACATGTTGTCTGGAGAAACAACAGAAACTCACATCTGTTTCTTATGTTGTCTTTTTCTTAAGCCGAGTCCCTCTGGATTATCTAGAAGCAGATGCACAAGACCTCCAGCCCTTCCTATGTCTTCTGGTTACTCTGCTACTACTACTACTGGAAATATAAACTGACCACTGGACATCACTGTTCTGCTTGTCCTGTCCCAGCACAGTCAGCCAGTGTCCGATCTATGGAAACAGTCATTTCTATATAGAGACACACCCTCTTGACGAGGGGAATGATAACACCCAGTTGTCAGGTTATCCATGCATTTCTATTATTATTATTATGCTCCATAATGGTTATTTCATAGGTTGCAACTATTTATATGTCAGATGAGATCTGACAGGTCTTCCTTACAGCTGTATTCACACATGCAAAAACTTCTGATACATTTTGACCACTTTTTCAGCCATTTCTGCAAGATTGGAAATACCGGCCCTAAACATTACTGGGTTTTTGGCCATAAAAAAGCAGAAATAGATGGCCATGCACTTAATTTCACACCCTTAAAAATTACAATCATAAAATTACTATATGTATACATGAAGAGTGGGGTCCGGCTACGGGGGCTCTCATGGCCCTGAGAATAACCCCATTACAGCCACTGCAGACTCTGGTGTCCTACTGACACATAGCTGTAGGGACCCTATTAAACTTCTGCATGCAAATGGACTTTTAGCGAAGCAGTTGATGGTAATAATGAGTGACTAATGGTACGTTTACACAGACAGATTTATCTGACAGATTTTTGAAGCCAAAGCCAGGAATGGATTCAAAAAGAGGAGAAAGCTCAGTCTTTCCTTTATGACCTGTTCTCTGTTTATAGTCTGTTCCTGGCTTTGGCTTTAAAATTCTGCCAGATAAATCTGTCTGTGTAAACGCACCCTTAAGCTGGCCATACACCATACCACTGTTTGGTCGTCAGCTTTCTCTTGCGCCTGCGCCGATCTACCCCACACAGGAATCTTCGGCACGGGCCCAGTGTTCCTGTGTTCTCTATGGGGAGGGTTAAGCCACAGCCAGAGAGCTCTGACTGCGACCTATCCAGAACACGACCTTTCCATTGTGCCATTATCTGTTAATAGCCGTAAGGGAGAGCCTCATAACCTAATACCAATGGCCAAACCCACCTTTAGGCTAGGTTCACACAACGGTTTTTTTTTTTTTTTTGGCCGTTCGACATCCGTCCTTTTGAGGTCAAATAAATTATTTTGAAATAACGTCTATGATTCCTAAATGACAGACGTTATTTGACCTCAAAATGACGAATATCCACAAAGATAGATGTCGATCAGCCAAAAAAAGACGTTGCGTGAAGTGAACCTAGCCTTAGGCTGCCCTGAGAGTTCCGGCAGACAAAATTTTGCATGGTATATTAAAAAAAAAAAAAACTGCCAGCGTGTTTTTCTGCTTTCTGGCATTTTTTTCTGACCGTTTTTCTGGATTATTCTCATTTTAGTGTATATTAGTATAGGTATTTTAATTGTGTCATTCTTTATTATCTGATTCCAGGATTTGTATTGAATTAACACCAATATGCATAAAGACATGATGGGTCCTCCCCCCTCAATGGAAGTCTATGGGTGGGTTCACACTGAGGAATCTGCAGACTGAGCCCCACAAATCATTGCTGGATCATTCATGCAGTCCTTAGCTTCTATTGTTCATCAGCCGCACATTATGTATTACACAGGGTGATGATGATGAAGAACGATTTTTCTTATGTCAACACTATGCAGTCTGCCTAAGAAAAAATATTCGCTCATTCATCAGCTGATCTCTGGGCCTGTTACACAGGGAGATTATCAGCCTGTGTATAGGGCCCCCAGGATAATAGCTGTCACCATCCATACATATGATAAGTGAGGACGCCTGTCTGCTATTTACAATGTAACTGCAGTACGGTTATGCAGATCTCAAGAAAGAAAATCCATAAAGAGAACAAATCCACCAGGATCCTTAATGGGAAAATACATTTATTAAGTTTGCAAACAGCAGAGTCCATGTGGCAGCGGGTGATTAAGAGTCATAAAGTTATGAAGCTTTGGGGTCTCGGTGTAAAATCTGCACCAGGGCCCACCACCTTTCATGTGTCATTTATAATACTAGTGTCTTCTTATGTGCTGCGCTACTGCCTCTGCACCCGCTATAGCTGCAGCCACATGTAGATTTCCATTTATAATGTAATAAATATATGTAAATCACTAGTCTGTAGATTCTGCTTATTCCTCATGGGGGTCTGCACTGTCAGGATATGTGGGTATACTGTCAAAAAAAAGGTTCTGTGGTATCCCCATAGAGCAGGAGTAGGGAACCTTGGCTCTCCAGCTGTTGCTAAACTACAACTCCCATCATGCCTGGACAGGCATGATGGGAGTTGTAGTTTGCAACAGCTGGAGAGCCATGGTTTCCTACCCCTGCCATAGACCAAACACAAACCACCATGTTTTTGTGTCTTACAAGTTAAACATATCCCAGCAGGCTGGAACACTTTTTTGGCACAATCCTAAAGGCAGAAACCCAAAGACCTTACATGAAATCCGCTTTATTTTTTTAGCATTGCTATGATTGGTAGATCACACATGCGTCCATATAACATTAGTGAAACTCCGGCTCAGGGTTATAGGGTTATGATCAGTGACTACAGCTTAGTTGCACGGTCTAAATTTCACTGGTGAATTTATACAGAAGAGTTAATCTGAGTACACTAAGGGCCCTATTACACGGGACGATTATAGTGTGAAAAATCGTTATATCGTTCCAATTTAAACGATAATCGTTCTGTGTAATTGCAGGCAACGATTGAAAAATCGTTCGTATGACGTTGATCGTTGATTTAGATCTGAACCTAAAATTATCGTTAATCGTTCGCTGTAATTCCACATTCGTTCGCTCAAGTTCCGCATTTGTTCACTAATCGTTCAGTATAATTGCACATTGTCCATTGTTTTGCTGGGATCAGAAGGAATAAATGATCATAGTAACGATCATAACTAACGACCATCGCTCTGTGTAATATGGTGAACGATTTCAGGTTAACGATAAACAATCTCGTTTGCGATAGTTTATCGTTAGTCATTAATCGTTAAAAATCGCTCCGTGTAATAGGACCCTAAGCTTCAGTGTAAAGCATGGTGGCCATATTAGACTTTTTCCTCCAGACTCTGGATACCTTTGTTCATCCCCTTGTTCACAACTCCTCATGATGACTGGATTCTTTTTCCTTGTCTAACGGCTTTGGGATGGTTAACCACAGACTTTTTGCTCTCCTTTGTCCGTTCTCTTCTTTGTTGTCTTCGTTGCACAGTGCAGCTTTTTTACTTCCGCCGGCTTTCATATGGATCCGAATTTTCTGAGCAGCTAAGCTAGGGTCAGCCTCGTCCATCATGGCAAGGAAATCGTAGTGTGGAAGCGGAGCCCCCCAGTCTTCTTTAGATAGAAAGTCTGGAAAGACATCAGTGAAAATGTTGATTCATATTAGAGAACTTAAAGGGAACCTGTCACCTAGACAGTGCTATCTAATCTATCAGCATCATGTTATAGAGCAGGAAGAGCCGAGCAGATTGATATATATCTTTACGGGAAAAGATTCAGTATAACTTGTAACATGTTGATTGAAATCCTTGCTCTTCTGTGTTAAGGAGTCCAGTGGGTGGAGTCACTCAATGTACAATCAATAAATTACAAGTTATACTAAATCTTTTCCAATAGAGATATATATGAATCCGCTCAGCTCCTTCTGCTCTATAACATGATGCTAATAGCTTAGGTAGCATTTTCATTGTGATGGGTTCCCTTAAAATAGGTCATCCAGGCTCAGAGAAACATGGCTGCTTTCTTCCAGAAATAGCGCAACTCCTGTCCTCAGTTTGGGTGTGGGTTTTTTTAGCTCAGTTTTTTTTTTAAAGCGAATGGAAGTAAATTGTAATACCACACAAAACCTGAGGTGGTGCTTTTTTTTTTTTTTTTGCCCCACTTAAAGGAACAGGATTTTTTTTTTTTTTTGGACAAGAGTGGTGCTGTTTCTAAAATAGGTAGATACAGGGTGCAGCTGCAATTCTGCTCGTAGCCAATAAACAAAAATGGCATTATTTCTGAAGGAAAGCAACTGTCTACTCTCATACAATCACTTGAAATCGAACTCAGCTGCAGTACCAGACACATCCATAAAGGCATAGATGGCGCTATATGCTGTATCAGTTACTGCTATACGGATGGAGTTCCAAGGGCCAGACTTGACACAAAGTCAACACTGATAGGGATAGGCAACCACCATTAGGGATAGGCCACAGGTGTCAAACTTAGGCCCTCTAGCTGTTGCAAAACTACAACCCCCATCATGCCTGGACAGTCAAGGCTAAAGCTTTGGCTGTCCAGGCATGATGGGAGTTGTAGTTTTGCAACAGCTGGGGTCCTGGGTTTGACACCCCGGGATAGGCCATCAATGTTATACCCCAGAAACCTTTGCAAATTTACCAAAGTGAACAAGAAAACAGAGAACAATCCCCTGCACAGTCATAAATGACGCTCGAGTGATAGCAGATGAATTGCTGTCTATACTGGTGAATTATTCAGGATAATGTTTCAGTAAAACCTCTGCAGCTCTTCCCTTCATCTTAACAAATCCAGAGTAGACAGAAGTAATGGCTAGATGGCTCATTACACATAATAAGGGAAGGAAACCAAAATGCTCAGAGGAAAATTGCTGCACCACCGCTGGGCCATAGACTCCATAACACACAGCAAACTCCATCACTAAGTCATCGCTGTGATATAAAGGAGTAATTGCCACTTCAAGAAACTTCTAGCAAGTCATAGAGACATGTCAGAAGTTATAATAGGTGGTTGCCCCCCCACTTCATTGATTGTTGAATAAAATAGGGAGGTTCTGCCCCTTGTGTTTTGTGATCGGCTGGGGTCTCAGCACCAGTTCACCACTCATCATTCTGATGTCATTCTGATGTCCCAGTGAAAGAAACTGAGTTGTAATTCCATGCATATTCTTAGGACAGGTGTGGCACTTCGGCTGTCCAGGCATGATGGGAGTTGTAGTTTTGCAACTGCTGGAGGGCCGAAGGTTCCCCATCCCTGGTGCACTGATAACCCCTGATCTCTGCACAGAGCTCCGCACATTTTTCTTTCCTACTTGATTGCCAGCTGGAGAACAGAGGTCAGAGGTTATCAATGCAGTGAAGCAGAGATCTCTGTCTTCTGCTTGTTAACCCTTTTTTGTGTTGCAGCCTGTAAGTAAACATTGGGTCACTTACACACTGCAGTATATAAGGGGTTAATGCTCTTACCTTGCTCTTACCTTCTCCCCTGGACCCCCCTTCTGCACGGGCCCCATAGCAACTGCCTACCCTGCCTCTATGGTAGCTACGCCACTGGCATCAGGCTACATGATAGTATTAGTCTACTGGATAGCTCATCAGTGTACAGGATAGTATCAGTCTAAAGGATAGTATCAGTCTACACAGGATAGCTAATCAGTCTACAGGATCCCAGGGTCATGCCTCAGCCACTAAGGGCCCTATTCCACCGGACGATTATCGTTTGCATAATCTTTAACGATTAACAATCTCAAACGACCGCTATTGCGAAAGACCTGAAAACATTCACTCATTTCCATGGAACTATAATCGTTACTTATGATCGTAATTGCGATCGTTTTTTCTTCGCTATTTATTCGCTATTGCGTTCGTATCTATTGCGAATGACCAAACGATGTCTTATTCAATGCAAACGATTTGCGAACGTTTTGCGAACGAGCAACGATAAAAATAGGTCCAGGTCTTATAAAGCGATCAACGATTTCTCGTTCGGTCGTTAATCGTTAACTGCATTTCAACCGAACGATTATCGTTTAGGGTCAAACGATTTAAGGATAATCTGAGATAATCGTCCGGTGGAATAGGGCCCTAACTGGCTGAACTGACCTGACACACCATGACCCAGGTCCCCACTAAAGGCCCTATTCCACGGGTCGTTTAGAGGAGCAATATCGTTCGTATTCGGCCGATATCGACCGCTACGAACGATATTCGTCCCGTGGAATAGAGTGCAACGATCAGCCGACATCGTTCATGTCGGCTGATCGTTGCAGTCGCTTGTTTTTCAACATGTTGAAAAACAAGCGACTGATATAGCAGCGATCTGCTGCCGTCGCTCCGTTGAATAGGAGCATCGGCAGCAGGCGCTGCTGTATCCTATGGGCTGCCCGGACGATCAGCGATCCCCCGGGCAGCCCCCCTGCAGCTCCCCGCCGCCCCCTCCCGCACTCACCCGCTCGCTGCAGCCGCGTTGAATAGCGGCGGCAGCGAGCGGGGAATGAGGAGCAAACGAGCGCTAATAGCGCTCGTTTGCTCCTTCAAACGACTCGTGGAATAGGGGCATGAGACCAGAAAGCGTCTGGGGACCCGGGGACTGGAGTGGCGGTATGGAACCACCAGTGCTGGTGCTGGAGAGGTGACAGCATGTTATTTCTTTTATCTTCCCCCTCCCTGGCTCCTTTCAGCATTTCTATTTGTTTTTTAGAAAGTTGGATAAGAAGCAGCATGACTGCCAGTTTGCCAGTTCCCACAGGGATTCTGACCCAGCTTTCCTAAGTGTCTGAGAAATAAAATCTATAGGATATGATAGTCCTGTAGAAGGTCAGTGGTTAGGCTCTGTTCACACTGCGGTTTGTATGTTCGGCATGCTCCAGAATTGTACGCTAAATGCACCCATAGAGTAGAATGGACTACTGCAGTGCTGAATAGTGTCGTCAACAATGCTCTTCAATACAAATGTATATGCTGCATGTTAATAGGAGTCAATGGCAATGTTCATCATATACATCAGGAGATTTTCCAGCACGCACACCAGGACGTGTGAAGAGCAGAAAACATCTTATGGTTATTACTCACAGACGGGAACTTCCTCTCCGGCTTTTATCATTTCCAGCCAATACAAGATACTGACTTCATTGATCTGCTGGTCTACGGGAAGAGCAAAGACTTGTCCCAGAGAATCGAAGGGGATCAGAACAAGCTGCGGCAAAGGTGGGATGACACTGAAATACGTTTTTAGTATGAAGAGCCCCGCTGGCGTGTTCTTACTGTAAGTGAAATGAAAGCTGGAGTTACGCCAAGTGCACAGATACAAAGATACGTCAGTCTCAGGTGTCCCTGAATGTGACAGAGACCCCCGGAGCAAGAGCCGCTGCAGCATCGCAGTACTTTAGTCGACCAAAATAAGGATTGTAATGATGCAATATAACAAGTAGTGATCAAGAATGTGACCATGTTGTGATTTTGGTAAAAAACCTTAAGAGCCCGACTCTAGAGCAGTCTCAAGCAGGTCGCCATCAATCCCAATTTACACTTAAGTAAAGGCTGGCAAAGTCACGTATGACTGGTTTGGATTATTTCTGGTTAGATCCCATCTGGTTTGGATTACTTATAACACTGGCGTCGTGGTCACATTAGGCTGGAGGGGGATTGCAATAAGACCACACTGGCACACATTAGATATGATATTGCAATGTGACATTGCAATTTCCATGTCATGTCACCAAAGTATAGCCCTGGCTTTATGGAAAGTCCAGAGGGGAGACCCTCCTATGTGTTGGTTCGAGCAAATGAACCTGCCGATATCCCTCTGCTGCTGAGTACCGGATGTTTCTGACTCCGGTCTTTTTGCCGCACATTTTTAAGCAATCTCATTAAGATCAAATATGCTAACCAGCTCCTTAGGACTGGGGGCGTTCCTGGCCCCACAAAGCACCCCCTTGGTTCGCCCGCCACCTCTTTCGGTGACACCTACTACTGTCACAGCCGCGGCGGCGTCCCGCGTTCCGGGCCGCCGCCGCGACCGCTTCCTGCCCCATGCAGCAGCCGGTGTCCATAGTCGGGGACCCGGCGCTGCTATCACCTCGGCCCCGGGGGGCGCCTCACCTCTCCACGCTCCTGTCTCCCGCTGTGCCGGCCGGCGCGCGCGTCCCCGCCTCCTAGGGCGCGCGCGCGCCGGCTGTCTCAGATTTAAAGGGGCAGTGCGCTCCTAATTGGTAGTTGCACCTAATCACTCCCCTATAAATCCCAGCTTGCCCTGTTCCCTGTGTTGGAGCCTCTACATGCTTCCCATAGCGTTTGGCCCAGCTCCCTGTTGTTCCTGTGTCCTGTCCGTTACCTGGTCCCAAGTCCCTGTTCCTGAGTCCTGTCCGTTACCTGGTCCCAAGTCCCTGTTCCTGGTTCCTGTTCCCCTGTCACTCCACCTGTTCCCGTGTCCAGCCTGTCACGTGCTCTCTCATCTGCAGACTATTGCCTGTGCCATCTCCTGCCACGCCTCGCCTGCCGTCACCAGCAACCAAGCCAGGGGTAGCGACCTGGGGGTCGCCTGCCGCAGCAAGTCCATCCCGCTTTGCGGCGGGCTCTGGTGAAAACCAGCGGCCCCTTAGACTCCGCTCCCTGGTGAGGTTTGTGCCATCGCTGGTGCCGGTCCAGTGGATCCACTACTCCAGGCGTTACAACTATACATATTCATCAGGGGCACCTGAGGAAGTCCAGCCAGGTGGGTGCTGGATTGACAGACCGGGGTGGCCGAGTGGGGCAGGTGGCAGCAGTATGGGCATGCCGGGTGAGGTGTCCCCAAGCTGGTGGAGAATGGCGGCGGGGAGAGAGGCAGGAGTGGCCACTGTTTAAACTTGCCGCTGGCCGCTATGCATAATGGGTGTAACCAAAGGGGCAGTGGGGGGGGGGGGGGTCTGAGGAGGGTGCTCTGTGGGATTGAGAAACGCCCTCAGTGCTCCTAAGAAGCACTGCTGATAGGGAATCTGTCAGCGCTGTTTTGAGCTTAGGGTTGCAGACAGAGGCAGATAGATCATAACTAAGATAAAACTAATGATACCTATATCTTAGTTGTTGGCTGTTTGCAAAATCATGTTTTTTTTTTAAAAAAGCTCTAAAGTTGTAGAGACTGGGCTGCAGCATGCACGCCTACTCCCTCCCCCATCTGTCTCTACCGTGCATGACTGATGTATGGGGCTCAATGCTGGAAGCCAAGCAGGGAAGACTAGGCATGCTATCATACCCATGTATATATACCCTACGTACATGAGAGGTACTTTCCCCCTGTTACTTACACATTTAACCAGCCAGTCACAAACTGCTCCAAGTATTTCCCTCTCACCAAACTTAAAATGTGTTTTTCGTTGCGGGGGCTGGGGACGCCATCAGTGAAAAGGATGAGCAGGGGCTTCTGGCGCTTCATGAGGGCAGGAAGTGACTCAACGCTGACCTCTGGCTGCAGAAACACAAAGTAGAAAAGTTGTGTTGGACTCTCAATGAGCTCAGATCCAAAACCTGCACAGGGTAAACTAGTGATCTCTAGTCCAAATAAAATAAGATAGCCGACAAAAACAGAGCGAGCCACCCAGCCTTAGATATATAGAACGCTGGTTGTTAAAGGGGCATGCGCTGCCGGATATCTGCAAGGAATATGTCTATGATATCAGAACACACCTGCTGTACTGACCCCAGTGATACATGTGCATTATTTCTAACAATTATTTGTGTGCCCTATAGTCTACCCTTCACAATCAGTCATGTTTGGCAATGGAAAATTTAGCAAAAAAATAAAAATAATGATAAAAGGCAATTACAGTGTGATTCACTCCTTGTCTCGTGACAGACGGGATGTAAGTGACTGGAAATGATCCCCATGAGGATCCGAGTGCCAGAATCACCTCCCCTAATGAAGCCCTTGGCACAGTTGTACATGTGAAGTGTGCCAGGGATGGAGCCATTCTCTCTGTGTGTACATGGCGGCTGCGGCAGGATAACGGGGTCTCGAAGATAAATGTATGATCACTTTAATTGCAGGAACCATTACTGGAAGGCGAGCATGATGGGAAGAGAGGGTGCGGGTCAATATTCTTAAGTCCGTCTGTGAATATCCAAGACAAATTCAATTTCCCAGCTGTGACCGACTCTGGAAGCCAATATTATTCCGACTAAAAAAAATTCTAATTGTCCGCATAGAACTGAAGTCTTCTACTTATCGGTATTTCTCTCCCATAGGTAACTGGCAGAGTTTTATGTACAATTACAAAAGCAGCACAGAGTATTACAGGGGGTGATCAAAGTAACTGGAATATTTTAGAGAGGACAGAAGGGTGTCATGATGTCAGCAGTGGGATGTCAGAGACTGAAAGTTACATAGTGAGAGAAGCAGTGTCCTCCAGCAGTACAGAGCACGAACAAGTCTGCTAGGTTCACGCTGCATTCTTGCAGTCCGTCTAATGGATTTGGATTTTTAAATGGTTATTTTAACCACGTTTTTGTGTACGCTTTCTTTTTTAGAATGGAAAAACTGATCCAAATGGATGGCGCACAATTGCATCCATTTTTACATCCGTTTTTCCCATAAAAAGGATACAATAAACGGACTGAGCCAGCCGAGAAAGGGAGATAAGTGGGAGGTGACCGTCTTCTTGACAAACAGCAGAACAGAGTATTTTAGAAGATTAATTTGTTAAAGAAGGATTCAGTTTATGGAACAGAAAAGTCCTGATGTTCCTTTTCTAAGTAGATGGATTCAGCTGGGCAATAAGTACGTCTCTTTGTATCAAATTCTATATGATCATTGTAAATGGCCACAAAAATTTCACAAAAATCTGGGTACACTGGCTTATGTTAAATGTCGCTACTGACTAATTCAACTCCTTGGGGGACATTTATGTAGATTGGTATACTTGTATGCGGGTCTTAAATTAAGGCCCAGCCCTGACCTGTGCCTGCTGCATGGTGGACGCAGATTTCTGCCATGATTTATGTCTGCGAGCAGGCGTAAATCATGGTAAATTAGGCACGGGAGGAGGTACCTACCACTCGCTCCACTGTGTGCACCAACAAGGTTTTCTGCGGCCGCTATTCAATGAATAGCGGGCGCAGAAAACTGACATGTCAGTTTTTACGGCGCAACTAGGGATCCCGGACCGAGGGTATACCATGTGTATACACTCCGGCCGGGATTCTCTCAGAGGGCAGCACTACGTAACTCTATGTGTAACACCAGTTGTGATTCCCACGGAACTTACGTTGAGTGAACAGTGCCAATGTGAAAGACATCCTAGAAGTACAGAATACTTCAGATAGTCTGCCAGTTCTGTAAACTGTGTCCTGAGTGAAGAAGTACGATAGTCCAGCAGCACAGAGTATTTTATGATATACATTATGCAAGGGACAAGCTAATCTGTGACTCACTTTCTGCTATTTATAATTGAAGGAAACAGGTTTTTATTAAAGTTACTCACAAACTCTCCAAGAAGTTCCCATCTCAGAAGTGGGGGGATTTCATGGGCAGGAACGTTGCGTATGGAGACGGCATTGACTTTCTGTGAGGAGTGCCTGGAAAACAGGACGGCGGGAGGAAGGACGCCATACTGCTGAGCCCTAGAGGAAGATACAAGGATACGTCACCCATATGCTCCATATTATCACTAATTGGCCCTTGTCACGTTTGCTCTCATCTTAAATGGCGTAGAGACATGTCACAAATTCTGATCAGTTGTGGTCTGGGAGGCTACTAGAATGAGCCAGTGAAAGTGCTCGATGGTGGGGGGAATTCACTAACACGCGCCCGGGCGTAATTCATGGAAATGATGCAAACCGAAATCCTAAATTTATGCCCTGCTCACCTGATGGACGGGCAAGGGGGTGCGGCATGCCAAGGAGGAGGCCATGGTCTCCTACCGCATTATGATTAATCATGGCAAAAATATAAACCAGTTCCAAAGCAGGTGTAGATTTTTACACCCGACGCGCAGCAGCCACAGATCTGCCGGATTTACTGACAGCCATGATTAGTAAATGCGGCATGGTTTTATGTAAGACCAGTGTAAGGGTACGCCAATCTAGATAAAGTCCCACTAAGTGTATTTTCTCCCAGCTCTCTACCAGTTCACATGCAGAGAAAATGGAGAGAGATGCGCTCGTAAGCTGTTGGTTCTCACGATTGGTTGGCTGCCTCTATGCTGCTTCTTTCTTTTTTAAAGTAGGGTACAGTTTAAAACAAAGGTACCATTAGGCCCGGCTGTATGCCTGCAGGCCCCAGTGGGCTCATATCCCCTCCCATCTGTGACGTGGCTCCATTGAGGGGAGGGGATATCAACACACTGGGGGCAGTGGGCCTCTCCCCAGGTTGTGTGTGGTATTACAATTTAACACCATTCACTTCAATGGAAATGAGCTGCATAACCACACCCAAACTGAGGACAAGAGTGATGCTGTTTCTGAAAAAAAGCGCCCATGTTTCTTTAAAGTGTTACTGTGGTTAAAATTTTTTGGGGGGAGAAATTAATAGTACAGGCGATCTTAAAAAACTTTGTAATTGGGTTTATTAGCCGAAAAATGCATTTTTATCATGAGGAAGCAGTTTGAAGCTCTCCCCCCTGTCCTTATGGTTTTCTATGGAGAGGGGAAAGGTGGAGGGAGATGAAACACCAAAACAGGACAACAAAGAGTTAATTTACAGCTACATCACCGGGCTATCTCCTCTGAGGTCAGCACTGACCTCTCTAACCTCTGAATACCGGCTTTCACACAGGTCTCACTGTGTAATCCTTTGTTTTGTTTTGTATTCTGTGCTCTCTGCTGCAACTAATCTCCCTCCTTCCTCCTCCCCCCTCCCCTCTCCATAGAACAGACAGGGCCCGACTGATGTAAAAGAGTCGAGATTTTCTGATAATGAGCAGTGGATGAGAGAGAGGAGGGAGGGGGGGGGGCTGGGGAAAGTCTTTTTGAATGCAGATAATAGCATATTTGCCTAATAAACCCAATTACAAAGTTTCTAAAAATCGCCTGTACTATTGATTTCTGCAACAACAAAAATTAAACGACAGTGACTCTTAAGCCTGGATAACCCCATTGTAGGTCCATATGCACATCAATATAAAGTGGTACAAACCTTCCTATTTCAGTGGGACCAGCCACGTATTTTATGCACACGGGATGGAAGCTTTCTTTAAGTAAAGAAGGAGCAGGGGCGTTGAATTTTAACATACGATCCCTTCGTTCTCCCTAGAAATAGGCCACAGGCAGGTGTGTATGGCACTGGCTTATTCTTTGTTCCCCACTGAAAACACACGCACTAGTCGGCTGCTGTGACTACTGGAAAAGTGAGGTATGAATACTAGGACAGTGAAATGGAGGGGTGTGCGGTAACTACTGGAGAAGTGGAGAGGGCTAGACTTTTGATTGATGAATTGGCGAGGTTGGCTACTGTGACTTATACATAAGTAAGGGAACGCCTGCCATGACTATTGGGTAGGATGCCAAGGCCTGGATCAGAGCAATATAAAAAGAGAACTTAATTCCTGACAATCTGCTGAATCTAGTAGACATTACACTCCAGGATGCGGCAGCTTCCACATGTGACACCCTCCCTGCAATCCATATTTCCCAGATATTCTGATGTCTATATGATGTATCCTGTGTAGCCTGGGGAATTCTGTGTCATTTAGAGGAACCAGACTCCTAAATGCTGCTATGATCTGGGGTCAGGAGGATGCAGAGAAGCCATATGGTTGAGCAGCATGTCATGCTATGAATGTTCACCCGGCCCCTCACCGCCATTAATCTAGGTTATCAAACTTTTGGCAGCAGGAAGAAAATTCCATGAAATGAGAAAACTTTCCTCGAATTAAAAGTTTTTTCCCACATTATAGGTTGAATATTTTGACCACAGGACTGTATAAGGTTTCCTCCGCAATCAGTCTTCAAAGGGCATCCCCTATAGGGGCTCCATCACTGTGGTGGAACCAGTCTGTAATGGATGCCCTGTTGTTACTGGTCATGCAACATTAACACGGGACCCATAACATCCGTCTCTGTAACCATGCAGTGGTTTAATGAAAAGCGCTGCTAGATTTGGTCTGCATCATTTTCTCATGTGGGATTATTCCGGATCCTTCAGTTTCCTCCCACAATCCTGATGGATTCTTAATTGTCAGGACGTGAGACTCACCCTGACGTGTGCACAGAAATAAGATGGTTGGCTCAGGGTAAATGAATACAGGGTAACAAGTACATATGCAAGTTATGCTGGTATTGTCTGTGACAGTACCGAGTAGGCTGTTTATTAGCAGTGGTTTACGTACGGCAATACTGTGCTGGTACTATATGGCAGCATTGTTGGGGCAATTTATGAAAGTATTATGCAGGATGTGTATGTATGTATGTATATGTATTAAGTGGACCCTATATAGCAGTATAATGTGTGCACTGCACTTCAGAAAAAGTATGTATGTATCTCCAGTACCACTGACATGTTATAACCACTTATCAAAAGTTTGAATGGGTGGGGGTCAGGGTGCTGGGACCCCTGCTGATCAGTGGACGGAATTATAATGGGAGCCTATGGAACTGCCGGTGGACGTGAAAGCTGAATAAGCTCCATTATAATTTAGTCCCCTACTACTTCAGTAGTGAGAGAGGAGATGACGGGGCAGAGGGCATTCTACTAAGTGGTTCTGCCCCTTTGGCGGGGGTCTCAGCACCCAGACCCCTTATCTACAAAGACTTCTATAATTTGTCAGAAATTTGTTGAAATGGCAGGTACTAGAGATAAGCGAATCACTCATCTAAACGAAGTGAAGCGCTTTGTTTGATCAGCGATCCGCCCATCAATTCAGCTGCCAGTCAGCGCTGCTCCATTCCCTGCCGCTCCAGGGATTGGATCCAGCTTTTCCTGGTATCCTGGGAGGAGCAGCAGGGAGCAGAGCAGTGCTGACTGGCAGACGACTTGATGAGCGGATCGCTGATCAAACAAAGCGCTTCACTTCTTTTAGATGAGCGATTCGCTCATCTCTAACAAGTACACTTTACTTGTAGCAATTTATATGAGCTCTATCTTGCCATATGGTGCTGTGTACTATTATAGTGATGTCACATGTCAAGTAATAGTCCTGGTGTATTGTACAGCACTGGTGGAAAGCGCTGCACAATGTATAAAGTATATGCAAAAATATCATTGTGTCTCAAGGTCTTACAGGGTAGAGGATCCTTCTCCGATGTAAATTCCCACTCCTGCAAAGCCTCTTAGAGTTCCTGCGGCATTGACAAAATCTTCAGCTGCTCCAGGTAGAAATAAAAGAAGGAAAGAGAAAGTGATGATGGTGCAACAGTATGGACCAAAAACCTGATCTACAGTAAGGGTTGTATCATCAGGCACAGGGAAAAGCTTCTGATCCTTTCTAACATACCTGCTTGTATCTTCTCGTTATCAGTGAATAGCGTTGCTGTTCTGGTTTGCTTCAGTTTAGACAATCCTCTGTGAGCGCAATTTAGAAAAACCTGTGGTCTATTAAGCTGTTCAACTCACAGAGGACTTTCTGAAGGGAATACCAGTGTAGCAAACCCTCAGAAGTGAGAGCAGAGCTAGGTCAGGATGAGGTTTTCAGTATTTGGTTGTAAATTAGAATATTCCTATTCTCTGACAGCAAGCAGCAATCTTGAAAGTGGTGCAAAGTCAAAACACAAAGGGGGAGATTAATGGGGAACTATAAGCAGTTTAGATGAATTTAACTTGATGATAGCTCCCTATAGCGCACTGGGAGCTAAGTATGAATGTATGTCTCTTACCTTCAACCTTGGGCCCAATCCCTGTGCTGTTTATTCTGAAATCCTCTGCCTGGTAAGCCGTTAGCCCCTGAGCGCTGATCCGCCCACCCCCTCCATTGATAATCATTAGAATTGGCGGGCCAGTTTAGGCCGTAGCCCTGCCCCAGTGCTCTTAACGGCTATGAGGATTTCACAGCTAACAACATGGAAACAGCTCAGAGGATGGAGGTAACAGATATACCTCCAGCCTCCACTGCTCACTAGGGAGCTATCAGCAGATTAGGTTTGTCCAACCTGCTGATAGTTCCCCTTAAAACAGGATCCGCATACTTATACATCTGTGTTAAATAAAGCCCTGCCCCCATTCTCCCCGCCAGAATTACTAAGTGGCGCAATCCAGAGCAGGTGCAGATTTCTGCCATGATTTAGACCCGTTCACAGGTGCAGAGGGAGGCCACGTCTCCTCCCCGCACCCATGAGGAGAGTGGGGCTTATATTAGGAAAAAGATGTCGATTTTTGCACAAACCACCACCTTTCCCCTGGTATACACCAGGGCGCATATTGATAAATCTGATCCAAAGTATATTAGCAAGGTCAGAACTTCATTGTCCAGTGAATGAGCTTCAATTCACATAAAACCAGACAATCCCTGTAAATGACAACCATGTGCCCTGTTAGGCTAGTATCACACATTCAATCACACAGGATGGCCAAATATAGAAAATAAAGCCCTGCTCCCACTTTCCTGGCGCACACCTCCTGATAACTTATAAGCATAAGACTTAGTTTGGCTGGTCCAGTCCAGATCCAGTACCTTCATTCATCCCAGGGGTAAACAATCCTAATACCGAAATGTTCTCATAGGGTAGTAATGGCTTCTGCATTGTCCCATGTATATATTCTTCTGCTTCTTCCACTGTATGTAACTGCTGGGGACATTCCAGGCTAAACCTGGAAAACATAAGAAACCATGATGGCCCTGCAGATGTAACAAGACGATAGTGACACTGAGCAGACATCACATGAAGTGCACATCAATATCTGAACACTGGGTTGCAGTCTACACATAGAACCAAATTCGGCCAGGCTCACACTTCTGCCAGGGCTTTGTCGGAGAGTCCCACTTGTGCCAGAGCTGAGCCAGACAGTACCGACGGACACTAACTGATGCACACAGATACCTGGGAGATTCTATTGACTCTGCTGGTGGGGTCTCTGTGTACATACATTACGGTTCTGATCCTGTACTGATCCTGAGTTACATCCTGTATTATACTCCAGAGCTGCACTCACTATTCTGCTGATGGGGTCACTGTGTACATACATTACATTACTGATCCTGAGTTACATCCTGTATTATACCCCAGAGCTGCACTCACTATTCTGCTGGTGGGGTCTCTGTGTACATACATTACGGTTCTGATCCTGTACTGATCCTGAGTTACATCCTAAATTATACTCCAGAGCTGCACTCACTATTCTGCTGGTGGGGTCTCTGTGTACATACATTACGGTTCTGATCCTGTACTGATCCTGAGTTACATCCTGTATTATACTCCAGAGCTGCACTCACTATTCTGCTGGTGGGGTCACTGTGTACATACATTACATTACTGATCCTGAGTTACATCCCGTATTATACTCCAGAGCTGCACTCACTATTCTGCTGGTGGGGTCACTGTGTACATACATTACATTACTGATCCTGTACTGATTCTCAGTTACATCCTGTATTATACTTCGGAGCTGCACTCACTATTCTGCTGGTGGAGTCACTGTTATACTCCAGATCTGCAACCTAATTGGTTAATATGGGCAACTTCTCTTCTCCTTTGCACTCGCCGTGATACCTCTCCCTCACTGTATTGTATTATTCGTATAACAGACACAATAAGACACACGAAACATGGCAGTGCTGACCTGGTCCTCACATGTATAATTGCACATAATTCTGAATGCCTGTAAATGACAATACCCTTCAATTCCCGGCAAATTAGGGGGAAGTCTGCCATTAAATCACGCTATAATAAAATAAGGATGCGAGGAGCCGAGAGGAGCAGCATCCTCTCATACAATTATCTATCATTGGATTAGCAGAGAATCGGATCCTAATGTGTCCCTTGCGTGACTCGTTCTCACAAATGGCACCGTGTCCCCTTTAAAAATAAACAAAGAGTGTTTCAGCTGTTTCATGGAAAAGATGGATGGAAACCAAGATGGCTGCTATCACACGGATTGTTACCAAGCATCTGAATGTCTTATTTGCTGCATTGGAATTGGAATGCAGTATTAGATACATAGGCAGATCTGACATTCAGGAGTTTAGGAAAGCTGGATGGTGATCCTTATTGTAGTCACTTCTTGAGCATTTCAACTCACTCTAAACAAATATATAGGATTCTGTTAGATTACATTCCCCATCTGAGATATGAAGGATTACTGGGTAACTGGGAAAGTTGGGTGATGATGACCCCTATGGTCGCTATAGTAAAAATAAATACTTACAACATGAGAAACCTTGCCAGTTCATCAGTGCCCATCATGCCCTTGTACAGGAATGGTGGCTGTCCTGACTGGTATATCTTCACAGAGGGAAAACTTGTGATATTCTCCCTGGTGCAAACATCTGTCCAGTCCGCACAGTTCACCGAGGCCAAAGACACCTCCAGTATCTCTATAGGGGGACATGAAGAAGAGATTAGTCATAGTACTACACATCATTGACTATAACTGGTGCTTCCTTATATTCAACAGGTCATGTGGGTCTTCATCTTTGGGGGTTGCAAGGCATCAGTGCTAATGATGGGGGGCGCTGTAATAACTACTGATCACCCTATGTGCAAATGCTTCCCTGAATTTTGTGACTGCATAAAGTGAGAACAGTCAACCATGTGGAATAAAAATGGCGTCCATTGACGTATATATGTGTCTTAATAACTGAATAGTCTGTATATATATATATATATATATATATATATATATATATATATATATATAAAACCAGTAGCAGGTGACCTGAGTGACTGAGCGCTCACCCTGCGCCAGCTCATATATACAGATGGGTATCTAGTGAAATCCGCTATGTGAGTCACATAAACACCGTGCCGGAGGTGTATACAGTAAGGATGGAAATTCTGCGGCCACGTCACATACACAACCATCACTTCTCGCCATCGTCACACGTCATCTTCATGGAGTGACTTCTACCTCACAATGACTGGATAAACATAAGGGCACACATAATAACAGGAAGCCATGATGGAGATTCACTGGTGCTAAGCAGTCGCCTATAGCAACCAGTCAGATCCCAGCTCTCTGATATCACAGCCCCTTTGGAATATGAAAGCTGCGACCTGACTTGTTGAAATTATAGAGAAACACTAGCATGGTTGCAGGGGCGTAGCTAGGGGTTCAGTCTAAGGGGAGCGAGCAAGTCTGAGTGGGCCCCCAACCGATTAAATTACCCATAGGGAACCTCAGCAGACGACACTGCTTTCCAAATAATAAAGGGAATATTCGACTAAATTACTCATAGAGAATAGGAATTGAGAGCAGTGTAAAAGGCTTTCTACTTTTCACATATATGGCCATGTAAAATTTAAAGGGGTTATGCAAGATTAGAGAACCATAGTTGCTTTGTTCCAGAAACAGCACCACCCCTGTCCTCAGTTTGTGTGTGGTATTGCAACTCACTTCCACTGAAGTGAACGGCCCAAATTGTAATACCACACATGTCAATTCTTTGGGCGGACAGCGGAATCTGCCGGAGCATATAATAGAGCCTATGGAGCCGGTGGGGAGTGAAGCAGGAGTGCACGGGGATGAGTGGCAGATGCCACACATAATTTTCTGACAGAATTACTCTGTGTGCATATACGATCTAGTGGATAAAGGGTGTAGTAGTGGAGGTCTAGTGGATAAGGGGTGTTGTAGTGGAGGTACAGTGGATAAGGGGTGTAGTAGTGGAGGTCTAGTGGATAAGGGGTGTAGTAGTGGAGGTACAGTGGATAAGGGGTGTAGTAGTGGAGGTCTAGTGGATAAAGGGTGTAGTAGTGAGGTATAGTGGATAAGGGGTGTAGTAGTGGAGGTATAGTGGATAAGGGGTGTAGTAGTGGAGGTATAGTGGATAAGGGGTGTAGTAGTGGAGGTCTAGTGGATAAGGGGTTTAGTAGTGGTACAGGTAGATATGAGGGGTTTAGTAGTAAAGGTGTAGTGGATAAGGGGTGTAGTAGTAAAGGTATAGAAGAGGGGTTATTGAGGGGGACTCGGGAGACACTGAGGGGGACTGGGGAGACACTGAGGGGGACTGAGGAGACACTGAGGGGGGCTGGGGTGGCACTGAGGAGACTGGGGGGACACTGAGGGGGACTAAGGGGTGTAGTAGTACAGGTATAGAAGAGGGGTTACTAAGGGGGACTCGGGAGACACTGAGGGGGACTGGGGAGACACTGAGGGGGACTGGGGTGGCACTGAGGAGACTGGGGGTCACTGAGGGGGACTGGGGAGACACTGAAGGGACTGGGGAGACACTGAAGGGACTGGGGGGAACTGAGGGGGACTGAGGGGACACTGAGGGGGACTGGGGAGACACTCAGGGGGACTGGGGAGACACTCAAGGGGACTGGGGAGACACTGAGGGGACTGGGGGGACACTGAGGGGGACTGGGGTGGCACTGAGGGGGACTGGGGAGACACTGAGGGGGACTGGGGAGACACTGAGGGGACAGGGGGGACACTGAGGTGACTGGGGAGACACTAAGGTGACTGGGGAGACACTGAGGGGGACTGGGGGACACTGAGGGGGACTGGGGGGACACTAAGGGGGACTGGGGGGACACTGAGGTGACTGGGAGGACACTGAGGTGGACTGGGGAGACACTAAGGGGGACTGGGGAGACACTGAGGGGACTGGGTGGCACTGAGGGGACACTGAGGTGACTGGGGGGACACTGAGGTGACTGGGGTGGCACCGAGGGGGACTGGGGAGACGCTGAGGGGGACTGGGGAGACACTGAGGGGACTGGGGGGACACTGAGGGGGACATTGCGCTGAGGGGGACTAGGGGGACACTAAGGTGACTGGGGAGACACTGAGGGGGACTGGGGAGACTGAGGGGGACTGGGAGGACACTGAGGGGGACTGGGGTGACGCTGAGGGGGACTGGGGAGACACTGAGGAGACTGGGGGGACACTGAGGGGGACTGGGGGGACGCAGAGGGGGACTGGGGAGACACTGAGGGGGGCTAAGGGGACTGGGGTGACGGTGAGGGGGACTGGGGACACTGAGGGGACACTGAGGGGGACTGGGGGGACACTGATGGGGACTGGGGTGACGCTGAGGGGGACTGGGGCCGCTGGGGGTGATTGGAGCAGGAGGGCACATACACCTTCTCCTCTCACCTCCGCACACACGTTCTCCTCCCGGCCAGGCATGCAGTGCCCGGGCTCTGGAGGCAGCCGCAGGGACTATAGGAGAAGGTGATCACGTCACTGAGGGTCCTGGAGCTGTACAGCGGGATCGAGGGTCTGCACTAACCCCCCCGATTCCGCTGTACAGCTCCATGACCCGCAGCGACGTGATCACCTTCTCCAGAGACGGGGGAGCTCCATGTCTGGCCCGGAGGCGAGCAGGACCCTCAGCGGAAGGAGCGGGGGCAGGTCAGCGGCGGCGCTGTTAAGCAGCTGGAGGCCGCTGGCACCGCACCTCTGCAGCCTGCTCACCCAACATCTAGCCTCCGCTCCCCTCTCTCCAGCTTGTGTCGCGCCCCACACCGCCTTACCTGTGATATCATGTGGCAGGTTGTTGCAACACTACAATCCCCATCATGCTTGGACAGTTAACATTTTTCACCCTTGAGAAGTTTTTTTTTGGCCTCTTCGGTTGTTTTTATATACTGTCTATATTTTCAGATCCTTTTTTTGGCCACAGCAAAAGGGTGACATTTATCAAGTATGAGTACGTCGGTCTTGGTCAGGTCAGGTTCAGACTCAACCCATCAAGAGAACGGCCGAGAGAAGGTCTTGCCTCTGTGTCACATGACCTAGACAGACTTCCAATTAAAGCCTATGGGACCATCTAGATTTCAGACACAGAGCGTGGAGAGGCCCCAAAACAGCTAGCTTACAGCTCTAACAGACCAAAGCAACAAACTTTTATTTATTGGGCCTTTATTTCCAAAGAAACATCTGGGGGGACATTTATGAAACCTGTGTCCCTGGTGTACGACACAGAAAAGGCGCAGATTCTTACCTGTTCCGTAGCGCACGCCAGCCATAAGCCCTGCTCACCTGATGGGAGGCTGGGAAGGGGGAGGGGTGGCAAGGAGACGTGGCTTCCTCCTGTGCCTGATTTACTATGATTTACACCTAGATATTTGGTTCTTCGGGAACGCCTGGAGTTACGCCTACAACCCCTCTATGCTCAGTGCTGGTTTGGCATGAGGCATTGAGGGATATGTAACTTTGGGCAGCAGAGTTCCCCTTTAAATACTGTCAGCACTTGTGACCGGGGCTTTGTAAGTATCCGGGACTTGGTGAAAACTTTAAGTGCACTATGGAAATGTATACAGCGCACATGGCTTCTGCCATGTGTATAGAGTACTTGGCCTCAGACCAAAGCATGTGACCTTCTAAGTGACTAGATCCTGCCAGTCAATGACCTACATATCAGTGCACGCAGCAATGGCATATATTATTTCAGCTGTGACGAATCTATGGCAAAATCCTATAGAGCTCGGATTTCCCTCATGTCTTTATAGGAGCTAAATATTTACTTCTCAGAAAAAAGCCCCTTGTAAGGTGAGAGGATGGAGACTCGGGAGAGGCCGAGCGACGTCTGTGAAGATTTAATTCCTGCTCTTCAGCCCTTTGTTGTTTCAAATGGAAAAGAAAATCCACTTTAAAGCAATTTCCAGGAAGAAAATATTTTTATGACTTCGAAACGGCAATAATGTACAGATGTAGCAGAGCCGAGCTTGTCAAATGGAATATCCAATGATGTGTGCACTCTGCGCTTTTACATAGGACCTGTCTGAGAAGGACATACATCTCTTTTCTCACATTGAGGGCCATGAATCCAATCTTTTCCATGATGAAACTATTAAAGGGGCTGTACCACTAACAGCAATCATGTGACATGTGACAACCATGTGATCACTTGGTGTCTGACCACCAGAATCACCCACAGTCTCAAAATGGTGGTGTCTAATGCTGCGTTTACACAGAACGATTATCGTGTGAATTTGCATGATAACGACCGCATTTGAGCGATAACGGCGAACGATCAAGCGACGCGCGAAAAATCGTTCATTTTGATCTTACAACATGTTCTTAAATGGTCGTTCGTCGTTTGCAAAAAATGTGCAGATCGTTCCGTGTAAACAGTCTTTCACCAATTCACCCTATGTGTGAGATAAGCTTAAAAACGATCGCAATGCAATGTTTATATACGGTATATCGTTCCGTCTAAACGATCGCTCTAAAAAACACATCGTTCTTTCGAAATTGTTAATCGTACGATCGGGCGAATTATCGCTCCGTGTAAACGCGGCATGAGTGCCCCTTCTGAATAGCACTGTATTGTACTTATGTAATCACTACTCCATTCACTGTCAGTGGTACAATGTTCTATAGGGGAGGGCTCCAGTGAGTGCTGCCGACCACATATTGATGGCCTATCATTGCCTCTAAATGTAAAGCTCCAGAGAATCCCTTTAAGATCTCAGCCAACGTATATGGAGATACAATCATTGCTGGTTTGTAACAGGAGTGAAGCTGCCTACCTTTATATTTCTCAGCAACCTCCAAAAAGGACTGAAGAAATGTTAAAGACACATGTTCCCCTGTAGAAGATAAATGTAATAGATCAATACTATAATATTCCCTCAGCCATCTTTATAGGGGTCATCACAAAGACAACATGTAGATAGGTGATAAGTGTCTGACTGCAGGGAACCCCACCGATCAAAAGAACAGGCATCCTGAGTACCCCTGATTTAAAGGAGAGGTGGTCCACAGAAATTCTATGGGACAGCAACTGATAGCGAGGACTTTGGTACTTACACAGAGTCTGAATGGAGCTTAAAGGGGTTGTCCAGCGAAAATCTTTTTCTTTCAAATCAACTGATATTAGAAAGTTATATAGATTTGTAATTTACTTCTATTAATAAATCTCAAGTCTTCCCATACTTATCAGCTGTTGTATGTCATGCAGGAAATGTTGCTTTATTTCTAGTTAGACACAGTGCTCTCTGCTGACATCTCTGGCCGAGACAGGAACTCTGTCTCGGTTTTCTCTGAATCCCCATAGAAAACCTCTCCTGCTCTGGACAGTTCCTGTCTCGGCCAGAGATGTCAGCAGAGAGCTCTGTGTCAGACTGAAAATAAAACATTTCCTTTAGGACATACAGCAGCTAATAAGTATGGGAAGACTTGAGATTTTTTAATAGAAGTAAATTACAAATCTATATAACTTTCTGACACCAGCTGATTTGAAAGAAAAAGATTTTTGCTAGACAACCCCTTTAAGTAAACACTAACAACCTTATAGCCCCCCCCCCCTAACCTCGAGATCTGACTGCTGGGACCACCACCCATCAGACACTTGTCACTTATCCTGCCATTATAGCACAACCATATCTGCAGCCATGTCAGCGCGAGTTAATCACATGATAGGATATATCGATGCAAGGGTAAGATTGCCACAGGTTCTCCATAAAATGAGAGGCATATGCAGTAAAGCTGCATGAGGGTGCACAGGGCCTTAGAGCACCCGAGAGCATCTCAAATTTCTCCAAGGCAAATGGTTCACATATGTTTCCCCCATTAAGAAGCCCTCGCTGACATGACTTATTTGTTCCGCCAAACCGGGATTAGAGGATATCTAAACACTGTGACATAGATATACATTATAACATCACGTCCACCCCTGGAAACTCACAGATCATGTAGAAGAGAACGGCCGTAGGACGAGCATCGGAGGAGACCATCCTGAACGTGTCATCTGTCAGTGACGCTACCAGCTGCAGGGGAAGCCTGGGCCTTCTGCTCCTGTATACTTTCTCAGCTACCTCATCATCCTGGATGTCTATGATATAGAAAGTATGCACAGCCCAAATATTTACATGGGGCTGACACGTGTTTATACCCATCCCCAGGAGAAAGATGAAATGGTGATTGTTCAATCAGAAGGGCGTGACGGGACGGCCAGGCTGTGGGGCACGGCAACTGTTATATAGGGGAGGGGGACAGGGACAACTGGAAAATGCTCAGGAGTTTTGATGCAAAGATACAAATTCAGGCAGGAAAATGTTCACAAAAATATTGAAGAATAAATAAATATATACACAGTGGTACCTTGGTTTAAGAGTAACTTGGATTAAGAGCATTTTGGTTTAAGAGCTCACAGTTTTTCAAAATTGTAACTTAGTTTAAGAGCATTGCTTTGGTTTAAGATCTCATTGTACTGGGTGGGAGGGAAAGTCGGGGAGTGGCATGGTCTGCATAGCGGGGTCTACAGCCCTGTACTCTGACACAGTAAGTCCCCCTCACCTTTCAAATCATAGCAGATCCAATTCAGGCTGGGGCTTACATCAGGGGACAGGACTGTGGAGGTAATCTCTCCGTAGCTGTAACCCCTCTTTCCCCGGACAGAGAGCGCTGCATGTATGTGCCCACATCTGCCCTGCTCATTCCTTCATACTCCCTACAGTCTCTGTCCGCCCTTGTGTTTCCCATCCTCTCCATTTCTCTCTAATGTGCCTGCACTCACACTCAGCTATACACACTGCTGCTAGAATCTGCCTGCACTCACACTCAGCAATACATACTACTGCTATAATGTGTCTGCACTCACACTCAGCTACACACACTGATTCTCACTTCCTGATTGGTCCATGCTGAACACACACCTTCCCCATTGCTCTCATGAGACCTCTGACAGCAGCCCTGCTTCTCTATTCTAGCCTGTTGTACTACGCTACTGCATCATGGGCATCTGCATCTCCATCCTGTATCTACAAACTGCTGCTGTTTTTTAGGTTTGTGCAGTTACTATACATTATATATCACATGCTGTTTGCTATACTGTATAGTAACTTATAATATGACATATTCTGCTGTTTCTCAATGTTTATTTCATCTGTTTTACATGTTATTAAGAATAAAAACTCATTATTTTGGGAGTGTGGAACCAATTGTCTGCATATCAGTGATTTTGTATGGAAAAATTTGCTTTGGTTTAAGAGTGGATTTGGATTACAGGCGCGGTCCCGGAACAAATTATGGCCGTAATCCAAGGTACCAGTATATAAATAAATAAATGTGGCGTACCAGTCCCTGCACAAAAGGAGGGCAGGATCCACCATAGTAAGAGCAAACGTGTTCACTGTATCCTCTGTGTATGCGCCAAGCACAGAATGAGGACAAAGGGGTAACCAATCAGCAGGGACAGAAGTGGCACATGGTTAAAAGCTTCATGCCCGCCAGCTGCCCAGGATGCATCAGTGCTACAATAAATACAGGAAGGCATCAGAGGATTACCTGGGTCCCCCGGAGTCTCATCAGGCTCCTCAGGCTGCTCCTCTTTGCTCATATGTATGAGGTTCAGGATTTGCCGAGTCTCTTCCAGGGTCAGGTACTTTACTGGTGAGTTCTGGAAGCAGGAAGATATAGGGACCCAAATAAAGCGGAAAATAATGGAGGACTGAAGGGTCGTACACCCAGCGGGTACTTACGTCTGGTCTCTTCACGGCCACATTGTAAGTGACAGGAATGTTCACCGAGGACTTCTCCCTGGACAATAACAGAGACTGGAGCTGAGAAATACAGAACACTTATCATACCAACAGGTAAAGCTGTCCGTACACATGATCCCTCCCCATCCATGAGTATGCATGCTCCGACTGGCCGAGTGTGCATGAGAAAACAGGACCATCCCACATATCCATATGGAAATAGAGAATCAAACCGTCTAATCCTTGTTTGTCCTACTAATTCTATAACCTGGCCTGGAGCTGGATGTACAGACGCCAACGGCCGTTACCTTAATAATACCGCCATGCCGGCCTTCCCCAGGAGCTGCCAGGCCACATCCTCCGCCGTCTCCATATCCACCTCATAGGTCTCCTGCTGACTCAGAATGAAAACTACGGGTAAACCGAGCTGGAGGTGAACGCTGCTAAATGTATCGGGATTCCCCGAAGCCTCGACCTAGAGAGAGGGATGTCAGTGACGTCAAACCGCGTTCTACCAAAGGTGTCCCACCTACGTCATGTAGCAGGGGGGCAATAACTTAGATTACACTGACAGGAAGAGAGACAGAGACATTTTATTTTATAGGAAATAAAGTTGAACACTAAGAGATTAATAAAACATGGTGTAAAGTGAAACCGGCTCAGTTGCCCCTAGCAACCAATCAGATTCCACCTTTCATTTTCCAAAGAGTCTGTGAGGAATGAAAGGTGGAATCTGATTGGTTGCCTGAGCCAGTTTCACTTTACACCATGTTTGATAAATCTCCCCCTAAAAGTTTTGTGATGGATAAGAAACTCTTAAAGGGGTAGTCCACCCAAAAAATTTTTCTTTCAAATCAACTGGTGCCATAAAGTGCCAGAGATTTGTAATTCACTTCTATTAAAAAATCTTAAGTCTTCCAGTACTTATTAGCTGCTGTATGTCCAGCAGGAAGTGGTGTTTTCTTTCCTGTCTGACCCAGTGCTCTCTGTTGCCTCCTCTGTCCATGTCAGGAACTGTCCAAAGCAGGAGCAAATCCCCATAGAAAACCCCTCCTGCTCTCCAGACTGGAAATAATACAACTTCCTGTTGGGCATACAGCAGCTGATAAGTACTGGAAGGCTTGAGATTTTTTAATAGAAGTAAATTACAAATCTCTGTCACTTCATGGCAGCAGTTGATTTGAAAGAAAAAAATTTTGGGTGGACTACCCCTTTAAAGGGGTCTTCCAGCAATAGTAACTTATCCCCCATCCACAGGATTCCAGGGTCTGCCCTCGATCTCCAGAAGAGGGACACAGTTCTCCATAACTGTAGATAGGAAATAGGTTTTTCCTCCTTTACAGGCCTCACACATACCACTACGGGGAGCGCCATGAGCTTCAGGAAGTGACGGATGTGGATTGTGGTCAGGGGCTCATCTGACAACGTTCTCCGACATTTCTGACTGGCGTCTGTCACGGATTTACAATGGAGGAAGGCAAGGCGGGCGGGTATCAGGCTGGTGTCTTCAGTGCTATAATAAATAACCAATAAGTGGAAATTTTTATAGAACAAGTACAAGCAGACACAATAGAAACCTGTAGCTGCCCTGGTAATATGTTAGTGTTTTCCTTCTATATCAGACTTAGCTGCAGTTAAAGGCACAAAAATTATACATGTGTCCGATTGCTTCCCCCCCCTCAGGAAAACCCAGGATGGGGGTCCTGAGCTCCCCATCCCTCCACACCAGCACTTGCTTTTCCACAGCTGGAAGTTGCAAACTATGGGGAGATATTTAGCTCATTGAGCAGATATGATGAGTAAATAATTCAACGGCTCCATCTGCTGGCAGATAGGGGGAAGTGCAACAAGAACAAAACAAACTCATCTGTATGAGGAGATGTAATATATTTTTTGGCATTATATATATATATATATATCTTAAATTTAAAAGGCTAAATTCTTACCTCATATTCTTCAGCACATTACTCTCTGTGGTTACCACAAACTGATGCGTCGATCCGTGCGCAAAAGCAGCTTCCATGACATATCGGTGCTCTAAAGATAACAGGAAGGAAAAGGTTGAATTGATGTAATGTACAGTCATTGACAAAACACAATACCGCACCGAGAAGGAGATGCTGGAAATCTAGTGACGTCCTGTACATATTACTGAGCTGTTAGTGTCCTCCCCACATCATCACACCAGCAGGAGGCAGTGTGTCCTCCCCACATCATCACACCAGCAGGAGGCAGTGTGTCCTCCCCACATCATCACACCAGCAGGAGGCAGTGTGTCCTCCCCACATCATCACACCAGCAGGAGGCAGTGTGTCCTCCCCACATCATCACACCAGCAGGAGGCAGTGTGTCCTCCCCACATCATCACACCAGCAGAAGGCAGTGTGTCCTCCCCACATCATCACACCAGCAGAAGGCAGTGTGTCCTCCCCACATCATCACACCAGCAGAAGGCAGTGTGTCCTCCTCACATCATCACACCAGCAGGGCCAGTGTCTTCCCCACATCATCACACCAACAGGAGGCAGAGTTACGCCATCTTGTGGCCAGACCCAGTGTCTGATCTGAGCACATCTGCAATTATTATATATATGCCAGAACTGCAGGACACGTTTTGCAGCAATCCAACATTTCTATATATTTTTTTGTCAGTGAGACTAATATTATATACAGTATCTTGGTATATAACAAACAAATTACAAGGGGATTTACTTTATCATGCATGTGTAAAGTCAGCAAGAAATGGCTGATAACAGGGAACAACAGCTATTACTGAACTGCAAGGCAGAACTATACCAGACAGACAAGAGGTGTAGTGGCCCTTTAATGTTACTCCTTAATATAGAAAACGAATAATATTTATACCTGGCGTTCCGATAGCACGGACGTAAGCAAAAACAATGTTCTTCTTTCCTTTTGCAGCGTCTTCTATTTTCTGGAGCTCCGGTACAGAGGTGATGTATCTGACCTCATTATATAGTAGAACGCTGTAATATACAGATACAAGAGGGTTGGTGATTATTGTCCTCTCCATAAAGAAAGATAATGTTTTAAAGGGATATTCTAACTAACGAAGGGCTGGTCTATCACTAGGATATGCTATCACTTTATGATCAGTAGGCATCCAAAGTCTGGGGTCCTTGTCGAGCAGATGGCGGTCACAGCCCATGTATCAGCTGTCAGTGCTGCCCTATCACCTATCAGTTGTCATGACGTTTTTCCAGAATTCTGGTTTTATCACAAAATGATTGAAAAGAGACGACAGAGCAAACAGACAGAAGAGCGGCTGCTTGTTACATCTATGTGACCCGGTGCTACTCACAATAACACGTTGGCGACAATGGCGTTGACATCAAACAGCGTGTCTGTCAGGAATTCTCTCAGTAACTTAGTTCCCCTGAAGAAGGAGAAATGATGAGGATTATTCAGCATACTCTGCACCTGGGGATGGAAGGAAGGAAGGAAGGGAGGGAGGGAGAGAAGGGAAGGAAGGAAGGAAGGAAGGAAGGGAGGGAGGAAGGAAGGAAAGAAGGAAGGAAGGAAGGAAGGAAGGAAGGAAGGAAGGAAGGAAAGGTAGGAAGGAAGGAAGGAAGGAAGGAAGGGAAGGTAGGAAGGAAGGAAGGAAGGAAGGGAGGGAGGGAGGGAAGGAAGGAAGGAAGGAAGGAAGGAAGGAAGGGAGGAAGGAAGGAAGGAAGGAAGGAAGGAAGGAAGGGAAGGTAGGAAGGAAGGAAGGAAGGAAGGAAGGAAGGAAGGAAGGAAGGGAGGGAAGGTAGGAAGGAAGGGAGGGAGGGAGGGAGGGAGGGAGGGAGGGAGGGAGGGGAGGGAGGGAGGGAGGGAGGGAGGGAAGGAAGGAAGGAAGGAAGGAAGGAAGGAAGGAAGGAAGGAAGGAAGGAAGGGAAGGTAGGAAGGAAGGAAGGAAGGAAGGAAGGAAGGGAGGTAGGGAGGAAGGAAGGGAAGGGAGGGGGGAAGGAAGGAAGGGAAGGGAGGGGGGAAGGAAGGGAGGGGGGAAGGACGGAAGGGAAGGACGGAAGGAAGGGAGGGAGGGAGGGAGGGAGGGAGGGAGGGAGGGAGGAAGGAAGGAAGGAAAGGAAGGGAAGGAAGGTAGGCAGGAAAGAGGGAAGGAGGAAAGGGATAAAGGATGAATAAAAAGAAGAGAGAAAGAAAGTGAAGAAGTAAAAGAGGAAGGAAGGAAGGACAGAGGGAGAGAGGAGGGAAGGAAAGAGGGAAGGAAGGAAGGAAGGAAGGAAGGAAGGGAGGGGGGAAGGAAGGGAGGGGGGAAGGAAGGGAAGGACGGAAGTAAGGGAAGGACGGAAGGAAGGGAGGGAGGGAGGGAGGGAGGGAGGAAGGAAAGAAGGTAGGAAGGAAGGAAAGAGGGAAGGAAGGAAGGAAGGAAGGAAGGTAGGTATAGAGAAGGGAGGAAGAAAGGGACAAAGGATGGAAGGAAAAGGGAAACAAGGATGGAAGGAGGAAAGGACAGAAGGAAGAAAGAAAGGAAGGAAAAGGAGAAGGAAGGAAGGGAGGATAGATAGAAGAAGGAACAGGAGGGAAAGGAAGAAGGAAGTGGTAGAGGAGGGCAGGAAAAAAAGAAGGATGGAAGGAATGGAGGGAGGGAGGGAGGGAGGAGGGACACTCCTGGCTCCGTGTCACGTGTGGCTGTGCTCTAGATGGATGTCCAATTGCAAGTCTATGGGGCCATCTAGGTCGCAGACACAGAGGAGGGGAGGAAGACAGGGGTTGTCTGGTTAAACATTTTTCACATAGATCATTATATATAATGCCTATACTCGCCCCCCCCCCATGCTTATCATACCGGAATAAATAGGCATTTTCCTCTGCACAGAACCGTAGCGTCACATCCTGGACACAGCTGACCTGAGAAGTAAGAAGAGAACATGTGAATGTAGAGTCGCTGTGTATTAAACCTGCTGCCTGAAGGGACACTATCTCTGCAGGGCATGCTAGGGGTTGTAGTTCTGTAAGCTCTGAGGATTCCTATACTCACTGCATTACCTGGTGTGAACATATTTACCTTGGCCACAGAAATCCCATAGTCGTGTAGAATACTGGAGGACTTCTGTAGCTCTTCCAGGAATATGACGTTACTGGAATGATCTGTAATGAGAGTTATTACATAAATACTGATACGGTGTATCCTATACCCTGCACCATCTACACCCTAGAGATACAGCCCCAGGGTCATCCTCTCTATAGAGGTTATATGTGCTTCTAGAAATGATGGAGGACAACCAATAAAGCTGCCAATACTGTTCTGGATTGTTCTCAGCTTTCCTATAGTCCTGATAGGGTAATACTGTCATGCACGCTGTATTGCCGCATAACTGGGCACATTTACCATTCAGAAGTCTGGGAAAGCTGGGACGTGTTTTTTGTAACCTCCTGGCTCTGTGTCATATGTCCTAGATGGATTTCCAATGCAAGTCTATAGGGCCATCTAGGTCACGGACACAGAGCAGGGGCAGGGGCAGCGGCAGCACAGTCGACTTTAATGGGGTCTGCCAGGTATACTATTCATATCTGTCATATTACTGGAGTCTATAACAATGTAAAACTTCCCTGCACAGATAAACTGAAGCAAACTATCAGCACAGGACAGTGATCTGAAGATTAATGCTGACCATTCACTTACCTGAGCTGCTAAAATACAAGAGTGATGTCTTCCCAGGCACCAGACTGTCTGAGTAGTTATCGGTGGTCAGCTCAGGGAGGACGTGTTCAGCATTGATGATCAAAAATCTATATACGTAGAAAAGCAGCATAAAAAATACGGGCGACCCCATCATCTTCTCATATTTAGGGAGACGGCAGCAGATACATAGAAGAGAGCTGAAACAGAGATAGAGGGATGAAATGTCAAGATACTGTTACAATAGTGCAGCTGGCATTACATTACTGATCCTGAGTTACATCCTGCATTATACTCCAGAGCTGCACTCACTATTCTGCTGGTGGGGTCACTGTGTACATACATTACATTACTGATCCTGAGTTACATCCTGCATTATACTCCAGAGCTGCACTCACTATTCTGCTGGTGGGGTCACTGTGTACATACATTATATTACTTATCCTGTACTGATCCTGAGTTACATCCTGCATTATACTCCAGAGCTGCACTCACTATTCTGCTGGTGGGGTCACTGTGTACATACATTACATTACTTATACTGTACTGATCCTGAGTTAGATCCTTCATTTTACTTCAGAGCTGCACTCACTATTCTGCTGGAGGAGTTACTGTGTCTTTAAGAATCCGGTCACCTCTTCTTACATAATCCACCATACTAACCACAAGCATGACATGCCTGACATAGGACTGCATAGAATAAAACTGACCCATCCATTCTGTAAATGGCTTCATTGTAAATGATGACATGGTGCAGAGATTCGCCTGTTGTAGACGTGATGCGAGTTCTGTGTCGGGGTCTCGTGTATGTAATGCTCAGTGCAATTAGGAAATCTTCATAAGGATTTCCATGTTTAATCTATGCCTGACGCTTTGTGGGTCCACAGTTGTGATAAAACTACTATGCCCAGCAAGTATATATGGGCATGCTCATCCCTGTACCTGTGAGCATGCTCATCCCTGTACCTGTGGGCATGCTCATCCCTGTACCTGTGGGCATGCTCATCCCTGTACCTGTGGGCATGCTCATCCCTGTACCTGTGGGCATGCTCATCCCTGTACCTGTGGGCATGCTCATCCCTGTACCTGTGGGCATGCTCATCCCTGTACCTGTGGGCATGCTCATCCCTGTACCTGTGGGCATGCTCATCCCTGTACCTGTGGGCATGCTCATCCCTGTACCTGTGGGCATGCTCATCCCTATACCTGTGGGCATGCTCATCCCTATACCTGTGGGCATTCTCATCCCTGTACCTGTGGGCATTCTCATCCTTGTACCTGTGAGCGTGCTCATCCCTGTACCTGTGAGCGTGCTTATCCCTGTACCTGTTGGCATTCTCATCCCTGTACTTATGGGAATGCTCATCCCTGTACTTATGGGCATGCTTATCCCTGTCCTTATGGGCATGTTCATCCCTGTACTTATGGGCATGCTCATCCCTGTACCTATGGGCATGCTCATCCCTATACCTGTGGGCATTCTCATGCCTATACCTGTGGGCATGTTCATCCCTGTACCTGTGGGCATGCTCATTCCTGTACCTGTGGGCATTCTCATTCCTGTACTTATGGGAATGCTCATCCCTGTACTTATGGGCATGCTTATCCCTGTCCTTATGGGCATGTTCATCCCTGTACTTATGGGCATGCTCATCCCTGTACCTATGGGCATGCTCATCCCTATACCTGTGGGCATTCTTATCCCTATACCTGTGGGCATGTTCATCCCTGTACCTGTGGGCATGTTCATCCCTGTACCTGTGGGCATGTTCATCCCTGTACCTGTGGGCATGCTCATTCCTATACCTGTGGGCATGGACATCTGTGTATCTCTGGGCATGGACATTCCTGTACCTGTGGGCATGCTCATTCTTGCACCCGTGGGCATGCTCATTCCTATATCTTTTAGGATGCCCATCCCTGTACCTATGGGCATGGACATCTCTGTACCTTTGCGCATGCTCATCCCTGTACCTGTGATCATGCTCATTCCTGTATCTGTGGGAATCCCCATTTATGTACCTGTTATCATGCTTATCCCTGTACCGGTAAGCGTGCTCATCTTTGTACCTGTGAGCATTCTCATCCCTGTACTTATGGGCATACTCTTCCCTGTACTTATGGGCATGCTCTTCCCTGTCCCTGTTGGCATTCTCATCCCTATAACTGTGGGCAAGTTCATCCTTGTACCTGGGGGCATACTCATTCCTATACCTGTGGGCATGGACATCTGTGTATCTTTGGGCATGGACAATTCCTATATCTGTGGGCATGCTCATCACTATACCTGTGGGCATGTTCATCCTTGTACCTGTGGGCATGGACATCTGTGTATCTTTGGGCATGGACATTCCTATACCTGTGGGCATGCTCATCACTATACCTGTGGACATGCTCATCCCTATACCTGTGGGCATGCTTATTCTTGTACCCGTGGGCATCTTCATTCCTCTAATTTTATAGTATGCCCATCCCTGAACCTGTGATCATACTCATCCCTGTAGCTGTGGGCATGTTCATCCCTATATCTGTGGGTGTGCTCATCCTTTATCTGTGATCATGCTCTTCCCTATATCTGTGGACATGCTTATCCCTGTACCTGTGGGCGTGCTCATCCCTTTATCTGTGATCATGCTCATCCCTATATCTGTGGGCATGCTCATCCCTATATCTGTGGGCGTGCTCATCCCTGTATATGTGGGCATGCTCATCCCTATATCTGTGGGCATGCTCATCCCTGCATCTGTGGGTATACTCATCCCTGTATTTGTGATCATGCTCATCCCTGTATCTGTGATCATGCCCATCCCTATATATGTGGGCATGCTCATCCCTATATCTGTGGACATGCTCATCCCTGTACCTGTGGGCATACTGATCCTGTATCTGTGATCAGGCTCTTCCCTGCATCTGTGGGCATGCTTATCCCTGTACCTGTGGGCATGCTCATCCCTATATCTGTGGGCATGCTCATCCCTATATATGTGGGCATGCTCATCCCTATATCTGTTGGCATGCTCATCCCTATATATGTGGGCATGCTCATCCCTATATCTGTGGGCATGCTCATCCCTATATCTGTGGGCGTGCTCATCCCTCTATCTGTGATCATGCTCTTCCCTGCATCTGTGGGCATGCTTATCCCTGTACCTGTGGGCATGCTCATCCCTTTATCTGTGATCATGCTCTTCCCTGCATCTGTGGGCGTGCACAGTTGTGTTTCCCTGACTGAAATGAATAGGAGACAGTAAGAGTCCTCCGCATCTCAGGACCCTCCCAGTTTTATCTCAAACCATATGAGCCTTTACCCACAGACACTTCCTTATTGTAAGTAACAAGGATAAGAGAGTCCATAATCCGTGCAGGAGACGCCTCTTATCTGCCTCAGGCCCCGGATCAGTCTCTATACTTTACCCTCCGGCCGCGTCTGTGAACTTTACCTACCTGCGCAGCACTAATGTAAACAGGGCGCTACACCTGTGTCACGTCCGCCATTACTCAGCCGCCTGCTACAAAACAGAAACAAAGTATCAATGTGATGTACAGAGCAGTAACAACAAGACAGCTTAAAGGGGAACTCCACCATACACACACTTATATACTGGGACTCCTACAAGCCCCCCAAACTGATATATGGTGACACCGCATCAATGACTAGAAGACCCATGCAGTAGTGATCTCCAGCTGTCACTAAACTACAACTCCCAGCATGCTCCAGGATTTGCACACTATGGAGATGACTGCAATGTTTTGCCATAGAGCAGCATTAGGCAATCTGTGGTTCCTCAGCTGTCACTAAACTACAACTCCCAGCATGCCCTGACATCATTCAGCAGGGAATGATGGGAATTGTAGTTCTGAACAGCTGGGGACCGCAGGATGGAGATCTGTGCTACATATTGCTATACAGTAGTGAATAGTACTGCTGGTTACTGACCTGCAAGAAGCAAGCTGCAGGGCATGATGGGATATGTAGTTCCTGGCTGTTACCACCACTTCCTGCCTCCTCCGCCGCCCGGGTACCACTACCTCCCAGCCTGACAGCTGTCCCCAGCAGCGCCACCTACAAGCTCCGCCCACACCGTCGCCATAGCGATCACCCCGGACCAACCACCAACCGGCAGTGGGCAGATCCTAAGCCTAGACAAAGGAGTGACAGACGTCATACCCAGCCAATCATAACCTTTTCCTCTAATGGGCGGGGTTTTCTCCTTCCAATCACCTGTCAGCCCTGTCCATGCTCTGGAGAGGCCGGTCCGGGTTATTATGATTGACAGATGGCGCGTCCTATAAGAAAGCAGAAACTAGAGCGGGCGGGACTGGGAGTCGCCAATCAGCTGCAGGCAGAGTGCCTGAAATGGTCGGGCTCAGCTGATGTCTTCCAGTGGAGTTGTTTTGGAGAGATGGAGCCCGGGCTCGGGGCAATGCTGTGACTCACCATGACAGCCGCCATCCCCTGGGCACTGGAGCTGGGGCTGACGGTGCTGTGCACGGTGCTGTGCTCCCTGCTCTTCCTCTTGGTCTATGTGCAGCTCTGGCTGCTGCTGCACTACAAGCAGAAGAGACTCAGCTACCAGAGCCTGCTGCTCTTCCTGTGCCTGCTCTGGGCTGGCTTCAGGACCGTCCTGTTCTCCTTCTACCTGACTAACTGTGCCCAGGCTAATGGCCTGCAGCCCTTCCCTCACTGGCTGCTCTACTGCTCCCCCATCTGCCTGCAGTTCTTCACCCTCTGTCTCCTCAACCTCTATTTTTCGCAGGTGAGTGCTGATAGGGGGCGTCTCTGCTGACTTGTTTATTCACAGGGGGTGCAGTACCTGCTCTCGGCCTGCAGGGGGCGCTCTGTCAGGGATAGACTAAGCTGCTGCTGCCGTCTCCTTATTCATGGAGAACTTCTTGTTTTCTACAGTGCAGAAGGGGGTGACGTCACTGCTTAACCCTTAACTCCCTGCAGGGGGCGTGTCTGGTCCCAGGTTACCCTGCAGCACTGCTGCTGCTGTTCATTCTGTGGCCTGTTGGGGGCGTGTGCTTCCCCTCTTGTAGTATTGTACAGATACCCTCTAGTCCCTGCAGCAGTGAGTGTTCCTCCTGTGGCCTGTTGGGGGCGTGTTACTCCATTGTCAGTGCACTGCAATGCTTGTTGCTCCTCCTGTGGCCTGTTGGGGGCGTGTTCCTCCAGTCTCAGTACACTGCAGTGCTTGTTGTTCCTCCTGTGGCCTGTTGGGGGCGTGTTCCTCCAGTCTCAGTACACTGCAATGCTTGTTGTTCCTGCAGCTTTGTGTGTCTGTTCCTCCTGTGGTCAGCAGGGGGCGTGCCTGCTCCCAGGTAAATCTGTGCAGCAGTGAGTGTGTTACCCCCTTTAGCCTGTTGAGGGTGTGCTGCTCCATGCAATGATATTGCTTGCTTCCTATGGATGATGTCATTACTTAACCCTTTATTCCCTACTTATGAGCTTGTTCCTGTAACCTGCAGGGGGCAGTAGTAGGTGTATGTCCCCCAGCAGTTTGTTAGGGCCATTAAACCCCCCTTTAGTAACATATATCTTTGTATGGGTGATGTCACTGCTTAACCCCTTATTTGCTGCAGCTTTGTAGACTTGTTCCTCTTCTGTCCCTTGGTAAATGTGAGTTCCTCTGCTTGTTCACCCTGTGGCCTGTGGGGGGCGTGTGTGCACCCCTGTAGTATCAGTGCAGTGATTGTTTCCTATAGGTGATGTCACTAGTTTACTCTATTCCCTGCAGTTATTTCAGTGGCCCGCAGGGGGCGTGCATGTCTTGGGTAAACCTGTCTACTCTGGAGCAGTATACATTGATCTTGTCTGTATCTTTGGGTGATGACACTTAACCCTTTACTGCATGCAGCCGTGTTGTCTGTCCTGTGGTGCCCTGTTGGGGGCGTTCTGCTACCCTCTAGCATCAGTGCGGTGATACTGTTTCCTATGGGTGATATCTCTAGTTAACTCTACCTCCTGCAGTTATGTGAGCTTGTTTTCCCATCTCTACACCCTGCGGCCTGTTGGAGGCGCTGTGCTCCCCTCTACTGTCTGTGCGGTAGTATTTCATTACCTCTGTGATAGCAGAAAAAATAAATAAATAAAAAAAATATATAATATATATATATATATATATATATATATATATATATATATATATATATATATATATATATATATATATATATATAATATTCCAGCAAAGCCTTGGTGCAGTTCCCCCTCTGACCTGCAGAGGTCACCCTGATCTCCTTAGATGAGTTCTGCTTTCCCCTGTATGCAGCACTTGGTGATGTCACTCTTTAACCCTTTGCCCCCTCCCTGGTGAGTGTTTGCTCTCTGGCCTGCAGGGGGCGTATTGCTTCTCCAGTAACACCAGGTGAATCTGTGCAGCAGAGGGTGAGCTCATCGGTTAACCCCCTCCTCCCTGTGTAGCTCCTGGCTGCTTATTCATGGTGTGATAGATGCTGAGTTATGTCTGAGGGGCCTCAGCTGCTGCGCCGCCTCTCTGGGGGGCTCGTCTGCTCCTTGTTTCCTTTATAGTGATGCTCTCGGCTCCTCATACAGCTGCCTGCGATGTGATGGCCGGGATTACACTGGTCCTGTGTAGCAGAGCTGAGCTTGTCACTTGGTAGAAGGGCAGTAGGTGACGTGACTTCTTGGTCACATGACCAGGCACCACCGCTCATCACCCAAATACTTTAAGGGTTAGTCCCTTTTAGGTCTGAGGTAGGGGGAGCTGTAGACCCCCTTCACCTCTATAACAGTCTGTGCAGCCCCCTATCTTATAGAATACATCCCCTCCTCAGCAGATCCTATAATGGGATGAGGTCCCTGTACTCCCCATAGTCTCCCTGGCAGTGACTGTGATCCCCCTCGATGGGTACGGTCGGCTCTCTGCCAGCATTACGTCACCCTCAGGATCTGTATTCTTCTTCCCTCCTCCATTGTGCTCTTCCAGGTGCTGAACGCAGGGATTTTGTGTCCGTCATGGTAGACGTCAATGCTTAGAGCTGGTCGCTTTGTGGCAGCTAAATGGTTAATGGTGCAACAATGGATCGGTGATGGGTCGGAGGTTTTCCACAACTCTGCACAATAAGCTACATTGTTACTGTACACCGGGTGCTAACCCTTGGCTCTTCACCTGTTAAACTACAGCTCCCAGCAGGCCCCGACAGCCATCAGTGTCAGGGCATGCTGGGAGATGTAGTTTTCGAGCACTGCTATAGTAGTCTTAGGAATGCACTACTCCTAGGGAACTCCAGCCAAAATTCTAATTAACTGGTGGCAGAAAGTTATTTATTTTTTATTTATTTTTAATAGTCTGTCTTCCAGTACTTACCAGCTGCTGCATGTCCTGCAGGAAGTGGTGTATTCTTTCCAGTCTGACACAGTGCTCTCTGCTGCCACCTCTGTCCATGTCAGGAACTGTCCAGAGCAGCAGCAAATCCTCATAGAAAACCTCTCCTGCTCTGGACAGTTCCTGACATGGACAGAGGGGGCAGCAGAGAGCACTGTGCCAGTTTGAAAGTAAGACACCACTTCTTGCAGGACATACAGCAGCTGGTAAGTACTGAAAGACTGGAGACTAAGTAAATTACAAATCTTTATAACTTTCTGGCACTGATTGCAACAAAAAACAACTCACTGGAAGTACCCCTTTAAGGGACAGCAGTAGCCGCATACTAAATGGTAAACTCCAACCTGCTGGGAGTTGTAGTTCTGCATTAGTTGCAAATCCATACCGCCCTACAAGTCATGCCATGAGTAGGCACACAGGCTTATTTTAGTGGATGCTGTAATGCAGGGGTAGGGAACCTTGGCTCTCAGGCTGTCAAATTATGACTCCCATTATGCCTGGACAGCCAAAGCTTTAGCTGTCCAGGCATGATGGGAGTTGTAGTTTCGGAACAGCTGGAGAGCCAAGGTTCACTACCCCTGCTCTAATGTGTATTGGATTCTACAGGATTACAAAAAAAACCATGGCTGCTTCTATCTGAAACAGCGCCACACCTGTACATAGGTGGTATTGCGATGTCAATAGGACAAGCTGCTACCAAACATGCTGATCCTGTAAGTAATGAGGAGGCATCAGCACTCGCACAGGAGCCGTGATAGACTGTGTGTCCTGTCCATCATGACCATATTCTCTGCAGGAGTCAGTGCTAAGGGGCCAATGGCTGCAGCCTTAAAGGGGTTATCCAGCGCTACAAAAACATGGCCACTTTCCCCCCTCTCTTGTCTCCAGAATGGGTGGGGTTTGGGACTCGGTTCCATTGAAGTAAATGGAGCTTAGTTGCAAACCACACCTGACCTGGAGACAAGAGAGGGGGGAAAAGTGGCCATGTTTTTGTAGGGCTGGATAACCCCTTTAAAGCCACATTCCACAAGATCTAGTGGTCCCCGGCACACTAACCATAGATCCTGTAGCACCCAACCATGTAGAGGTCTTGTGACTGTCGACTAATGTTGTCTCTTCTCCCGTCACAGGTTATTTTTAAAGCCCGCTGCTCCCCAGAATTCAATAGATACAAGTGAGTATATAGATCTGACAGTCTTACTGTATTATAGATGTTTTAAAGACAGATCCCCTTTAAGATGTCCGTGTTATAATCTTGAGATAACGCCTCTAAGTCAGGCTACCTCTAGTACTACCTTCCTTCTGGTGAAAAGCTGCATTGTATATACTTCCGGATCTCGTCAAGGAGAACAAGTCCCCCCCCCCCTCAGGGGTGTGGCCTTTTTTGCTTTGGGGTAACCTGTTTTGCTTAAAGGGGTCATCTGGCATCTGGTAAATATACTGGTGCATATAAAACAACAAACCTGTTATCCTTACCTCTCCATGCTCCCTCTGTCCTCTTCTGGTGTCCCCAGCTAACTGCAGAGCCTGCACTTCCAAGACAAACTCTTCTCGGGTGTGACACACTGCTCAGCCAGTCATTGACAGCCCCACAGCTGGTGATTGGCTGAGCGGGCTGTCACTCCTGAAAAGAGTTTCTCTGTGACATCAGGGGAGCGCAGAGAGGTAAGGATACATTTTTTTTATTTTTTTTTATTTTTTTTTTCTACTTAGGCCTTTATGCATTTTAGTTAACAAATAAAACGATGAAAAATTAAAGCACACAATCCCTTTAAGTGCTCTCCATCTTGGCTTGACGACCTGGGCAGGTTATTTCAGCCAGGAGTTGGTGGCCTCTTGTCTCATAAAGGAATAGCTGAAGGGGTTTCATTACTCTCTTGTTTCCCTGTTATATTGGGAGGGAATCCCCCTATACTCTGCTTTCTCCTGACCCTGAGCTGATCCTACTCCTTTGTCTTCCCTGTACAGGATCCCTCTACACTTTGGCTTTCTTCTCACTAGTCTCGCCTTCCTAATCGTGAACCTGTCTTGTATATTGCTGGGTGACGGGGCCGACGAGCAGCACGGATGGATCACCATGATCAGGCTGATATTTAGTGACTGTCTCTTTGCCGCCTGTTCCATCTCCCTGGCCAATAACGCCTATAGGATTGCCAACATGTCTCCTGCGTACGTCTACTTAGAATCAAAGGTAAGAGCTCAGCTATTTACTGTCTTGACTGTCAGTGTTATCATGGGGACCTAGCGGCGTTCAGCAGCTAATTGGATCCAGAAAGTCGTATAGGGCATAAACTCCATCACCTATGCAGTTGGATCTGTGTTGCTGTAAAGTCAGTAATACACACTGTAGTAGAGCTTTATGTAGGACTTCCCCTTTAAATCTGTGACTGTGTGACTAACTGCATTAGTAGACATGGAAATAAAATATTCCAAGACTTCTCGGAATCTGTCAGGCGAACAAAGTCCTACAGCTAAATATAGTATGTAACCCTGGGATGTACAATATAGGTGACTGTTTTGTATATTATGTAATCAGCCATAACATTAAAACCACTGGCAAGGGGAGGGAATAACAAGGATATGCAGCTTTTAAAGGCCTAAAGGGGTACTCCAGTGACAATCTTTCAAATAAAGTGGTTTCAGAAGGCTGTATAGATTTATAATTTTACTTTAATTTAAAAAGTTTCCAGCTTTCCAGTACTTATCAGCTGTTGTATGTCCTGCAGGAAGTGGGGTATTTTTTCATGTCTGACAGTGCTCTCTGCTGCCACCTCTGTCCATGTCAGGAACTGTCCAGAGCAGGAGAGGTTTTCTATGAGGATTTGCTGCTGCTCTGGACAGTTCCTGACATGGACAGAGGTGGCAGCAGAGAGCACTGTCAGACTAGAAAGAATACACCACTTCCTGCAGGACATACAACAGCTGATAAGTACTGGAAGACTTGAGATTTTTAAATAGAAGTATATTACAAATCTATACAACTTTCTAAAACCAGTACTAGAGTACCCTTTAATATTCACCCCCAGGAGACTACCCTTTAATTGCCTATATACCTGTCTGTTGTCTAGGGCACCTCTGGAAGCCTGGCGGTGGTCACCGGCTCGGTTATAAGCGTTCTCTATATTCTGAGAGCCTTGTACAACTTGGTGGTGGTTTCCATCCAGCCAGAAAACAAGCCAAGTCCTTTCAGCTACGGCTGGAGCGGGATCTCTGATCATGTGAGTTATCTGCAATGCTATGTCTATAAGGATACAATGCCGGATTATGGGGTCGCTACTTATTGGAAACATTTTAGTGGATTTATGTGGCTTATTGTCTTTGTATATGTTGAGGCAGTAATAGAGGGGGCTACAATGATCAGTACAGGAGCTAATGCATGTAACGTATCCATCCCCTCCAGGCTGTTACAGAAGAGACTGATAGCCTGGAATATCTCATCTTTGGGATTATTCTCCTGATCTGCGAGTTCCTGCCAATGAGCCTGATGGTGTACTTCTTCCGGGCTAAGAAGCTGAGCCAAAACCTGGTGAGTTCACACGCCGCGGCCGATAATGCTCTCCTGAATGCCACGCTGAGCACAGTCTCTATTCTTGCAGGAACCAGCTGGCATGGTGAATAGTCACAGCTTTGGCTCAAGAGCTTACTTTTTCGACAATCCTAGAAGATATGACAGTGACGATGACTTGCCGAGACTGGCGGGTGCCAGAGCGGAGAGAGGAAGGTGAGACCCCAGCCACTTACTATAGGCAAACCATCAGAGGAAAATACTGTTTTGTTTTTTAAACCCTTGGCTCTACAGCATGCATAGGGAACTTTCAGTCCTCGACTTAAGGGTGCGTTCACACCTACAGGATCTGCAGCAGATTTGATGCTGTGTTCAATTACTGAAATAAAATCTGCTGCAGAAAATCAGCTGCAGATCCTGTAGGTGTGAACGCACCATAAAGGGGCATTCTGCTAAAACATAACTTCATATGTTGCTGCCCATGGTGAAACTAACAATTCACTCCATACTTATCTATTTGGTCTTCTCCCAGTTCTGAGCTACTGCTTTCTGTTGAAGACACAAAAATCTGTGTGAGCTTTTCTCAATCTCCCCCCTCCCTTCTGAGACAGCTGATGTAAACAAGTCCCTATCTGCAACTTTGTAGTAAATTTGCAAGGAGGGTTAATCCCATCAGGTTTATCAGCAACTTGACCTCAGATTAATCCTCCCAGCATTACGAAGCTACAATGTTGCAGATACAGCCTGCCAGGGACTTGTTTACATCAGCTGTCTTTGGAGAAGGGGGTGATGGAGAATTTTCAACAGAACAGCACCTCAGAACTAGGGCAAGGAGACTGAATAGCTAAGTATGGAAGGAATTGTTGGTGTCACCATGGGCAGCAACCTATAAGGCTTTATGTTTAAGTCAAATGTCCGTTTTAAACTATTCCAGTGATACTTTGGCTGTCCAGACATGATGGGAACTGTAGTTTTACAATGCATTGAGGGCTAAATGTTCTACATCCCTGCTCTACAGAATAGATTTTTACCCCTTGTTGAAAACAATGAACATATAGTAAGTTGTGCCACCTGGAAAGTTTCCTTTTGATATAAAATGTGTAATGGTTGCATTAAAAAGTGCATGTAAAACTTAAAGGTGTATCCCTTTAGACAATAGAGGGAGTTCCTGGAGAAGAGGGCTGCAGCAAACTCTAGATCTGTGTATTTCTTGGTCTGGGACAGGTACTGTGGGCAGGGGCAGTGTCCCTTGTAAATCTAGTTAAACACCCATTAAACCTAGTTCAGTAAAGTGTATGTGTTGCTGTAAAGTACTGTGCAGGAGCAGGGAGTGAGCAGTAAATAGTGTATGTTCACATGAGGAGGGGGGGCACCTACTTGCCCTCAAGTTCATGCCATGGAACTGGTCAGGGATCCGCTTGAAAAGGCACCTTGTAATCTCTGTGCAGGCACCCTGAACTCCATTCATTGTGGGCTGATTGCATCTGAGGGGGGTTTCCCAGATCTGTTATGGATGGGGATAATGCTCTTGGTTAGAAATACCCCTTTAAGGGTGGGTTCACACTACAGAATGAACTACAGCATGAAAAAAGTTATTAGAATTAGTGGGTACAGGATTGCACATCAGTTGTTACGGATTGTGACTAGTATATACTGACTTTATCTCTTATCCTCCAGCTTGTCATCAACTCCGAAGTCCTCTGGATGGTATGGAGCAATATGTCCGACCAGCAGCTGTGCACTGGCGCCCCCTCTACTGAGTGAGCCGGCATCAGGGACCCCCATCCTGTTCACATGTGGAGGCAATACACTGGCGTGACCCTACTGTCAGGACAGTTACATGTGCACCTTCTGCAGCCATCTGTTAGGACACCGTAAGGCGCGTCCAATACCTTATGTTTACGTTAACGCCGCCTCTGCGAATACACATTCCGGTTTTTTTTTTGTTTTTTTTTCAAGACTGTCATTTAGTCTTGGATACGTTCGTCCTTAAGACTTGCTGTGGTACTAGAGAGGTCTTCAGGAGCGGAATGGCAGCCGGCAGCTCTCGCTAAAGGAATCGCTTAACCGTGCAGGGTTTTTTTGCACACTTTAATGTTTCATGTGGATAAGATGGATTCTTACATCTCCAGACACGACAAACCAAAAAAAGATTAAAAATGCCGAAAATCATTGTTGCAGACGAATTCTTCAGAGGGATGAATGAGGTCCATGTTCTTCACTAGTAACTTGCCTACAAACTTTTAACTTTTTTTTTTTTTTTCAATTTATGCTACAATAAAATGGAGGAGCAACCAACTTGGATCTGTGGCAAGTTAATAATATGGATACTGTCTGCTATGAACGCTTTCAAGACTAGGAGGTGTTTGTAGAATTATTGGTAGACCGTGGTGGTCCGATTACCCATCAGATGAATTGGTGATGTATGGAAAGAAAAAAAAAAAAATCATCTAGTGATAAGCTGAATTCTCTGATTCTCTGAGCTGCATAGTGCAATCTCACCACTAGGGGGCACTTACTTACTTCCCATAGTTGGACATAGTCTCCTGCATGGATACAGATGTCAACTGCGCACTGTAAAAACCAGATTAGGCTTACATTAAAGGGGTTATCCAGCGCTACAAAAACATGGCTGCTTTTCCCCCTACTCTTGTCTCCTGTTAAGGTGTGATTTGTAATTAACCTCAATTTACTTCAAACCCCACCCAATCTGGAGACAAGAGTGGTGCAAAAGTAGCCACATTTTTAAAGCACTGTATAACCCATTTAAAGGGGTTGTCCGGACTTGGAAAAACATAGCCACTTTCTTCCAGAAACATCACTCCTGTCCTCCGTTTGGGTGTGTTTTGCAGCTCAGGTTGTAAAGGGTGTTACAGTTAACCTTCATAAACAGGGGTGGTACTGTTTTGCAAGAGTTTTGTTTTTTTTTTTGTTTTTTTATATACTACTTTACAACTGCAGCCACCACCATAGGGAGCATACAATCATATATTGCAGTCCATACCACCACAGTATGCAGGAAGCTCCCTCTAGTGGTGGCTGAAGGCAGTTAGATTGAAGGGGATTATCCAGGTTTAGAATAACATGGCCACTTTCTTCCAGAAACAGTACCTCTCTTGCTGTTTGGGTGTGGGTTTTCCAGCTCCGTTCCATTGAAGTGGATGAAGGTGAATTGTAAAGCTGCACATAACCTGAGGACCGGGGTGTCACTGTTTCTGCAACAGGTTAAAATAAAATAGTCTAGGGGAAGTGGCTATGGTTACCAGTCCTGTCCCTGTGGGTGGTGGGGAGAGGATCTGTTCCCCCATTAAAAGTTACCCAGTGTTTTTTTACAAGGACTCTTAAGGTCCCTTTAACCACTTGGGTATTACATTTATCTGTGCAGATATAATAATCAGTTAATGCAAAACTACAACTTTGGTTTTGGTGGTTAGGGCATGATAAAAGTTGTAGTTGTGACAGCTGGGATTTTATAGAAGCATCCAGAGCTATGATAGGCAATAAGTGCCCACCATGAACTAACCACCCACCCCGTCCTGGTATGAGCCATATACTGACTGCTACATCCTATGGTTACTCTTCACTAAACAGTATCCCATCTCTACTCCCAGGTGTCAAACCTGCATGTTTCCAGCTGTTACAGAACTACAATTCCCATCATGCCTGTGGGGCCAGAGCTTTGATGCCTGTGTCCTAGGATGGCAATGTAATTCAGCGTTATACATGTGAAGGTCTAATAAAGATCATCCAGGCATGATTACAATTGTGGTTTTGCAATAGCTGGAGGGCCTGACTGCTCCTCATCCCTGATGTATTAGAACTGTGCAGTATAACTTCCTTCCCTGGCTGCATAGACTCCTTCTGTATCATGCAGTGAGCAGACCTATAGACTCATTGGATATGTCTGACCATTACAGCAGCGTGTGGATAAGGGGTCCCATGGTGCACATGCAACTTGCATACAGGCCATGTGATTTGGCTGTTGGGGTTTTGATTGCATGTACTATCCGCACCATGGATAATCTTATCTCCCCCATCGTGGTATAAATTTCCATATATAACTTGTTAACCGATTACTAAAAGTTCCTAGAAATTCTGCAATGCAAACAAATGAACAAATCCTGCATTGTGCTGTGTACAACGGCCGCCTTCATGTCAGCTGCTTGTGTGGGGGAGAGAGGCCTGTGGGGGAGAGAGGCCTGTGTGTGTCCCTGCAGATAATCGGGTGCCTTCATGGAGGTGGAGGCACTAAGTATCTACAGTAAAGTATCTAAGCCTTAGGGCCCCATTACACCAACAGATTATCTCGCAGATTTTTTTAAAAGAGGAGAAATCTCAGTCTTATATAGTCCATTCCTGGTTTTGGCTCAAAAAAAAAAAAAAAAAATCTCAGATAATCTGTTGGTGTAATAGGGCCCTAAGTCCTTGCCTGGCACCATGTTGGACTGTACTAAAGAAGCCCAGACTCCATTTGTTATGGCTCCTCCGTCTTGTGTTACAGCAGCTGCTGAGCTCAGAATTGGGGAAACCTGGTAACTTTCCAGGAAGGGCAGCACTCCTGTTTATAGGGAGACTGGTATCACAGCTTAAAGTGTGGTTTGCAATTAAGCTCCATTTACGTCAATGGAACTGAGTTTCAAAACCCCACCCAATCTGGAGCCAACAGTAGGGGGAAAGTGGCCACTGTAGCACTGGATAGCCCCTTTAGCAGCAATTATTTTGTTTCCCCCAACTGCAAGCAACTAACCTATGATTGGTGTCCTGTGGCATGGCTTTATTTCCATCCTACGGCACTGATCACACCCCACTGGCCGTGACATCACTGCTCCTCCCACACACCTTCTGGCCTTCACTAGACCTGTAGAATAAAAGTAAGGGTCTCCAATGCATTTCTGAGATCATCCTCATAGAGATGTACTGAAGACCCTGACTTCCAACCTGAGCTGAAGAGGTCACATGGGTGCCAGTGGCATCTAAGCTGTACCATGGGACATGGATCATTGGTGTGTGTAGGGTGTGGTTACAGACAGATTTATCTGACAGATCTTTGAAGCCAAAACTAGGAACAGACTATAAACAGGGATCAGGACATAAAGGAAAAACTGGGATCTATCCTTTTTCAAATCCATTCCTGGCTTTGGCTTCCAAAATCTGTCATAAATATCTCTGTAAACGCACCCTAAGTGGCAGCCAGGGGAATGGGGCTGCAATACAACACACAACCTGTGTACAAGTTGGGGAAGTGAAATTTTTTTCTGATGTACATCCCCCTTTAAATTGGGGTAAGTTACAAGTGATCCTAGCAGTGCTACCAATATTCAGGAGGACCTCTGTAATTCTGCAGAGTATTGCGGTTCTTGCTGTAGTCTCTAATTTTTTTTATACCTGGAGAATAATTTGCACATCTTTGTCTTGTTCCACCCTCTAAATTTTTTTTTTCTTCTATCCATTGATCTATTTCTCACTTCCCCATATTATCAGGCCATGTAATACAGTTTAATACAAGAACATCCATATAATGTGAAGGGTCTGTGTGGGTAATGCCAACTAATTTTGGTGTCCCACCAGCCGGAAATTATGGCAATGTTCCCTTTCATAGGACGTGGCCTCATGATCACCAAAAATATATAAAATCTTCAATCGCTAGCAAACATTTTAAAAGTGAAGCACTGCCTTGTGTCTGCAAGCTGCTGGAAGACAAGTGATACTTAAAGGGATTATCCATGATTAAAATATGTGGCTGCTTTCTCCCAGAAATGACTCCACTCTTTCTCTTGGTTTGGGTATTGCAACTCTGTTCTATTGAAGTGAATGGAGTTGAGCTGTAATACTGCACATGACCTGGAGACAGGGATGGTGCTATTTTTGGGGGTGCTTTTTCCAACTCTGGTTAACTGAAGGACATGTATACAATTGTGATTAAAGAAGGTGTCCGAAGGATCTGGTAACAGCAGCTTGCAGTCTGTGTCCTGTTACTCTTAGGCGGAGTTTCACTTTAGTTGTTTGCTAGTTATATTCTCATTGATGTAGGCTAGCAATAATAAGTCCTAATATAAGAGGGGGTGCGGCGTCTCCTCAGACAAGTGAACCCCCTCTCTGCACAGTTTTTCTAATCGTTGCACTAGGCTGTGATGTCTGTGTGGATGGAACGCGGCACACGCCTGAGCGGACCAGTCATTGCGTCTTTTAGATGCGCTCCGTTCAGACTGGAGCGTGTCGTGTTATAATAGGTTGTCGCCAAAGACTTTGAATTGGCTTCTTACCCCTATATGTTCTAATGCACTTTAAGAGCAGAGTTCAAGGGTGTGTATATTTTTTGAATAAAGTGTTTTTCTTATTTCCATAACGGCCCCTCCTGCTATTAAGGAAATAATTGTACAATTCTGTGTACTAGTTTTTAATTGTCGGCAGGTTTATAGCACTGTTCTCCGTAGAGCGGTGGTAGCCATTTCTTGTGGTCCTGTAGAAAACAGGCCTCCTTTTTTTCTGATTGGCACAAGGGAAGGGTGGAGTCTAATGGCAGCCAATCAGATTCCAGATGGGGCTTTAGTGCATGTTAAATAAGAGCTGATTGGCTGCTGGGGAGACCGCCTCCTGCCCCGCCTCCATAATTTTTTTTTAGGCTTAGTGTTTTATTAAGATGTTGTTTAACCCTGTGACTGCCAGCAACAAACTAATGTTGTCAGCCCTCTGCTAGCAGAGGTTTTTACCAGTGTTTTCTACTTGCTGGTTTTAGCCTGCAGTGGCCGATGAATGTACTGAGTAATTTCACTAAACCTGTAATGAAGCACTACCGTACTGAAATAAAACTTATCTGCACTAAAACAGTCGTGTGTGTGTATTTGCTTCAGTATGGCCTATGATGCAAGAGGATGGGGGTGATAATGTACTGGGAAGATGCTACACCTCCCAATAGTCCCTGTATGTTGGGCGCCTGCACACACACATATGACCCACAGTGGAAGAAACAAACAGTCTCCAGCAGCACAGAGTATTTTAGGAGGTGTGTATAGATGTTGGGGGAGATTTATCAAACATGGTGTAAAGTGAAATTGGCTCAGATGCCCCTAGCAACCAATCAGATTCCACCTTTCATTTTCCAAAGAGTCTGTGAGAAATAAAAGGTGGAATCTGATTGGTTGCTAGGGGCATCTGAGCCAGTTTCACTTTACACCATGTTGGATAAATCTTCCCATAGTGCTTGTAAAGATCAGGTACTGCATTATTAAAGGGAAGTGAAGAAAACCAGCCTCCCTGCAATCCATTGTCTCCTGCCCCCAACCTCTTTAAGGAGACAAAGATCATGTAACCGCAGTCTGTTTGTTTTGCGGATGCTGGGAAATGTAGCATGATAGCAGTGCACGGGAAGAGGAACCCCAAGATTCTAAAGGGGTTGTCCAGCAAAAATCTTTTTCTTTTGAACTCAACTGGTGTCAAAGTTTTATATAGATTTTTAAATAGAATTACAAATCTCAAGTCTTCCTACACTTATCAGCTGCTGTATGTAGAGCAGGAAATGTTTTATTTCCATTCTGATGCTGCGTTTACACGTAACGATTATTGGCCCGATCGTACGATTAGCGATGTCGGATTTACGTTTTTTTTTTTTTAACGATCAGCGTTTAGACGGTACGATATATCGTACGAAAATTCGCACTGCTAACGTTTTGCGATCGTTTAATCCTCACACATTAGTTAAATCGGCGAACGACTGTTCACAAGGAACGATTTGCGAATTTTTTGCGTACGATAAACGACGATTTGCTGACCTGATGAAAGATCACGATGTACGATTTATCGTGCGTCGTTTGATCGTTCGCTGCGTTTACACGTACGATTATCGTTCCAATTCGACCGTTATCGCGCAAATTCGCACGATAATCGTTACGTGTAAACGCAGCATAACACACTGCTCTCTGCTGACATCTCTGGTCGAGACAGGAACTGTCCAAAGTAGGAAAGGTTTTCTTATCAAATCTTTTATTGAAGGTAGGAGAGGTTTTCTATGGGGAATGCCCATTGAAAACTTCTCCTGCTCTGAACAGTTCCCGTAATAAGTGTATATTGGTGATTTGTATAACTTTTGGGGGGCAATACAATACTTCAATACCAATGTATACCACAAAGAGGGAGGGGGGGAATATGCCGAATTTCCTACATAGATTAGGTGTCAGATGTTGTAGGATGTAATTATAATAGGGTCCATGACACCAGTGTGAACCACGTCTTAATGCTCGATGGAGCCTGTACTGTAAACTTGTAGAATAGTACCGCCATCTAGTGGTGCATGTGACAGCTCCTGCATCCTATGGCTGTGCATATGCTGCTTATACAATGGCACCAAGGCTGCACCATATGTAACAAGTGTCCTGGATGATATAGTAGGCTCACCCAACTGAAAGGACTTCACATTGTTCCTATTCTCAGGTCAGAGCTATGGTTGTCACCTCCAGGCAAGATAACACACAATGCAAAGTAACCAGATACAAGACTTCAGGTTATCAACATGAAATTTATTTTGAAGTACAGTTGGAGGGGTAGGGGTTAATAAATACACAAACATCACATACAAGTTACAAAATGGTGCGGACTATTCTGTGCACAGGAGCTTGCACTCTAGAGCCAGAGCGAGGTGAGGTGGTCGCAGTACCTGGTATGGCGGATGCTCTGTATCACATTAAGCTGGGGAACAGTCATGGTGCCCACACAATAATATGGCTGTTTAGTTAGAATGGACTCCCCCTTAAAGATCATTGGCTCTTATTGTCCTGTTCCCTGGGAATTCTAGACCATAGCAACAACTTGCAAAACCTTAGCTGTATGGAAACATTATTGGTTTGAACTATAAGGCTGCAGCTGTTAAAGGGACACTCCGTGTAAAGCTGACTTTGTGTGAGAGCTAGCAAGGGGGTGGGGCTGTTTTTGCAAGAAAGTAGCTGTGCATTTTCTTATCTCGAATACAAGTTTTTCATGGCATGTTCCTTTATAATCTTAAAATAATAATAAAACTGCTCACTCAATCCCATAGTAACTACCCATTAAGGTTAAAATGCACAGTGTAAGGATATATTCACACATGCATGATCTGCACTTGCACTACTGCACATCAGTAAGAGCTTGTGACTTATTCTACAAGACCCGGCATTATACAGTAAGGAAGTTTTACAATCCACTGACCAAAGCATCATGTACAAGCATGGTGGTCACATCTGATCTCTGTACAATAGCTTCATGTGCACCGTATAGACAATAACTCATAGATCTAAGCATCATGGTGATATGTACAGATGTAGCAGAGTTCAATATATCCTTAAAGTTCATCCCAGACAGACATTTAGCACCAATTTACAGGATTGGTCAGTTTGGAAACCTGTTAGTCTCCAGCTATTGCAAAACTACAGCCCCCAGCATGCCCTGACAGTCTTTGGCTCTCAGGCCATGCTGGGAGCTGTAGTTTTTCTACAGCTGGAGACCCACAAGGCATGCTGGGACATCTGGCTAAATGTCTGAATGATGTGACCCCGAATGCTCATGAATCCCATGTCCTAATCTGTATGGAGCTGTAAGACTGAAGACAGCAAAGTGCTAGATTTAGCCATCTCAATCAGTCTTCTCCATTCAAGTGGGGCCACAGGACCCTTATTTAAGGACAGCAGAGGACCCCAGTGCTAAAACACTAACCCTCTGAATAGCGGACATGTGTCAATCTTAAGACAACCCCCTTTAAGGCAGCATTCTACATGCATGGCCATATCTAAGCTTAGAAAATGCAACGCATTTACCTGCAGTCCTATGTAAATCATAATATCAAGTGGCAAACTTAGACCTTAAAGCTTTCCTGTTCCTCCAATTTCCTTCTTAAGAGGCATTATGCATTAACTGCAAGAAAATTCAAGTCATATGTCATAGTCTAACAGCAATAAATGGCACAATATACACATAATGCGTTCAGCGATCTTCCTAAAAAGCCCTGAATCATGACATTGGAATAGACAAGAAAAAAAAAAGGGGGGGGTTAAAAAGGAAGACATAGACAAATACATGCAGACAATAAAATTAAGCAATATTTGTTCTTTAGTGCCCCTGCACAAGCTCGCCATCTAATGGTAAATCTGTGGAACTGCGTGTAAATAAAAGCATTCAGGGATGCAGTTCCACAGTGGAACCATTAGAGGGCAGCCTTAGCACACACTAAGTCTTTATTCCAATTCTATGTACTTGGTAAACAAGACATTGAAAAATTCATGCAGATAAGTGTTTTTTGTTTGTTTTTTTTCTTTTTTTAACAGCACAGAAACTGGTGTATAATAAGAATCTGAACTGTTAGTGGTCCCTGAGTACCAGTAGTATATACAACACCTTCAATCTCTCCCCTAAACCTCCACAGGGAGAACAGATTTACAGATTACAATGCATTTTGGGTAACGTAAAGCTAAAAACGCATCATGGGATGTGATCAAGTGACTAGCAAATCACCTCATTTGCTATAGAGAAGAGCAGCGCTGCGGTCATAGGGGATTGTGAAATACGCCCTAATCTAGACCCAAGCTGCAGAATTTTTAGGGTTGGAAACTATATAGAATTTATCAGGCACGGACAAAAGTTTAGGACTGGATAATGGACACCGGACAGAAACGGGCAAAATGGTATATACGGGGCATAACGTTTTTAGGATAGAAAAACCTATCCTAGCTTTATAAAGGTGAATAGCGCTTCATCAGGTGGTTCAGTAGAAGTGCAGCTAGAAGTCACACTATATAGAAAATCTGAAGCATATTTATTTTACAATATACACAGGAAGGTCCTGCAAGGACCAGTTTTCACAGTGAGAATGGGACATTCTCAGACTTTGACCAAGAGTTATTGTCAAACACGTAGGGGCCTCGATAGTGCAAAGTTCTGTCCTCCCACATCCGCTTCTCATCAAACGTTCTGTAGAAGGCTCTTAAAGTTCTCTAGTTCCTTTACACTTGTGGAAATTCTGCAGAAGAGGAAAAGGAGTTGTCAGATGGAGCAGAGAAGAGTTTGTCACCTGCCAACCTTTTAAGATATTTCCTGCTTTTAATTCCTCTCATGTGCTTGCAGTCAGCGAATGGAAAATTCCTGTTTACACTTAGAACCTGAAAGCCAGGGCCCGTAAAGGCCCTATTCCAAGGAACGATTATCGGCCGATAATTGTCCCGTGGAATAGAAGGCAACGATCAGCAGATATCGTTCATGTCGGCTGATCATTGCGTCGTTTGTCTTTCAAACATGTTGAATTACAAACGACTCATACAGCAATGATCTGCTGCTGCTGCTCTGGACGATCTAGCGATCACCCGGGCCGATTTCTGAAAAGATCATCCCGGGCAGTACTGCAGTACCAGCCGGATTATCTTTAGCGCCACAAAGTTCTGATGCGGGCACATCCGTGCGCGCCCACATCAGAACTCCCCACAGCCCACTATGAAGCGTGTGTGTGTATACACTCCAACCAGGATTCCCTCAGAAGGCAGCACTACGTGAGTTCCGTGGGAATTATGTCCATTGTAACAACGGCCATGATTCCCACGGAACTTACGTTGTGTGAACATAGCCTAGGGCTGCATCCAACATCTACAGCCTCTGGTTTTCAAATGCTGCATGCTCGAGGTTCTCTCATTTTTAATCTTGAACATTGATATGTTTTATTACACGTGTTCTTCCCTTATCCGCACTGACCTTCCAAAAGCATTAAGAAGAGCCACGATTTCCTGTCGCTTCAAGTGGAATCCGTACGACGGTCCAGTCTCTGACATGTTCTGAATTTGTTTTTCTGAGAAAAGTATTTTCAGAGCTGTACCCAACCCCTGGGTCTGTGGGATGGAAAGGGTGAATCATTTGTTAAAAAAAAAAAAAAAAATCTAATAAGAATTCTATGCCCACCTGTAACATTGCTGCAATGCTGATACCCCCCACCATCACCACCACCACCAAAAGTCCCATCTGTTCATTGATGCATAATAACACATAACTCATAACTAATAGAGGGAAGCAATGGACACCTTGGTGCCCATTAGGACAGTCACACAGGGGGTGCAGATGTCACCGGTTCAGTCTATGTACTGTCACTATGAAACATCCTGGCAGATACTTTAAAGTGCCACTGTCGTATTTTTTTTTCAGCCTCAGACTCAGGCATTACAAAGCTCTGGTGTCACTAGCCCTTCGGTCAGATCACCTACCTGCAGCTTCCCCCATAGCCGACATTTAAAGCAGCCAACACAGTCCATTATCTTAGAGATGTTTCGGAAGTGTTGTCGGAATTCCTCCTGTAAAGAGAAAGCCTTACTGTGTTTGTTGTCTACAGATAACACAATGTTAAATTACATTTTGGAGCCACAGGTCTTCCATCAAGGTTACCATGCTGTATATTTAAAGGGAATCTGTCAGCTCTATATTATGCTCAGGGCTGCAGACATGGGCAGATAGCGTATAGCAGTGCCTCTCAAATTGTGAGACGCCCCCTAGCTGCTAGGGAGGCAACTTTCACAAAAGTGACTATAAGCTGCACAGTCCTTTCCCTGACTGCAACAATCTCTGGAACATTATTAACTCATTTTGTGTTTATTCCATGTTTTATAGAGATTAGGAGACTAATAAAGGGTACTGAACAATAGTTTTTACTTTTGCATGGACTTCCACCATAGACGGTGAGGCCCAGGCATCATCTTGTCTGTAGGGTGAGGCCACAATAGAAAAGTATGGGAAGAGCTAGCTTATAGGGATATAACAAACAAACTTCTTTTCAAAGTTATAAAATAATGTTTTCCTTCCAAGCTCCTGAGTCATAGAGGCTGGGCTGAGCTGCAGCATGCATGCCTCCTTCCTCCCCAACCCCCAATGTCCTGCATGATTAAAGGGGATATCCAGCACTACAAAAACATGGTCACTTTCCTCCAGAGACAGCACCACTCTTCTCGCCAGTTTGGGTGGAGTTTTGCAATTCCGTTCCATTAAAGTAAATGGACCTGGAGACAAGAGTGGTGCTTTCTCTGGTAGAAAGTGGCCATGTTTTTGTAGCATGGATAACCCCTTTAATGGTGGTGACTAGTGACGCCATTTCTACAAATCCTCAACAATCACCACGCCACTGGGTTTCTTTCCTCATTCAGATCTTGATACTTATTGCTTACATTGCTGTTATATGCAAAGATCCTGGCTATGGGTGTAATGTTTTACATGATATTAGAATGTAAGTGCAATAGCCACAGCATGTCCTCAGACGAATGGCTGACAATCTGAATGTTACCTTTAATCTGTCGGCTTGTTTCTTATCCCCGGCAAACAGTGAGTTCTCATCAAAGTGTAGAGGGAAATCTCTGTAAGTGAAAAAAGGCATAAATATTACTACAGGATACATTGAATATATATATATATATATACATAGGCTCTTCTACTAATGTACTACAGACAGCCACTCTGGTGTGTCCTGGACCTCACTACAGTTATTGTATAAAATACCTTGTGGGGTCCTAAGGAAGCCTGCAATAGACAGAGCAGTGTAATAAGTGCGGCCTACAGAATCCTGAGGCAGAACAAAACATCAGCAAAGGAAATGGCATGGTAGGTAAGTGCTGGAGTAGTAAAAAAGCAGAGTAGACGAGTGCTTGAGTTGTAAAGAAGCAGGGTAGGCAAGTGCTCGAGAAGTAAAGAAGCAGGGTAGGCGAGTGCTCGAGTAGTAAAAAAGCAGGGTAGGCGAGTGCTCGAGAAGTAAAGAAGCAGGGTAGGCGAGTGCTCGAGAAGTAAAGAAGCAGGGTAGGCGAGTGCTCGAGAAGTAAAGAAGCAGGGTAGGTGAGTGCTCGAATAGTAAAGAAGCAGGGAAGGTTAGTGCTCGAGTAGTAAAGAAGGAGGGTAGGCAGGCGACAATGTAGGAAGGAGCCAGGACAGTGATTGTACTAGTAACATGGCTCTTACTTGGCATCCCGGAGAATGGCGAGCAGTAGTTCCTTGGTTTTCAGGTCTTTTGTGTCGTTTCCAGTATACAGCAGATACGATTGCCTCTCGAAGAAGGGCAGCACCTTAGAAATTGCTCGGAGCTCAATCAGATAAATAAAGTACAAGTTCTTCAGTCTCCTGGGACCTTCATTCTGGGTGTGTGTGGCATCAAAGCGGAGCTGGAATTCTGTCACATTGTGGCCCCAGATTTTATTCATCCACGTGTCTGTGCAGGAACATGAAACAAAGACGGGAGATATAGATTGTATCACAGCTTACCATGGTGCAGAATAACCCAAAATAACATCAGAAGACATCGCTGTGTATTGGAGAATCCACCTAGTGCAGCTGCTCTGTCCTGCCCCCATGCTTTACACTGCTGCTCTGTGGGCTCTCCAGTGTATATAAGCAGAAGCCCATTTCTATATCATCACCAAGGATACATATACACTCACCGGCCACTTTATTAGGTACACCATGCTAGTAACAGGTTGGACCCCCTTTTGCCTTCAGAACTGCCTCAATTCTTGGTGGCATAGATACAACAAGGTGCTGGAAGCTTCCTCAGAGATTTTGGTCCATATTGACATGATGGCATCACACAGTTGCCGCAGATTTGTCGGCTGCACATCCATGATGCGAATCTCCCGTTCCACCACATCCCAAAGATGCTCTATTGGATTGAGATCTGGTGACTGTGGAGGCCATTGGAGTACAGTGAACTCATTGTCATGTACAAGAAACCAGTCTGAGATGATTCTAGCTTTATGACATGGCGCATTATCCTGCTGAAAGTAGCCATCAGATGTTGGGTACATTGTGGTCATAAAGGGATGGACATGGTCAGCAACAATACTCAGGTAGGCTGTGGCGTTGCAACGATGCTCAATTGGTACCAAGGGGCCCAAAGAGTGCCAAGAAAATATTCCCCACACCATGACACCACCACCACCAGCCTGAACCGTTGATACAAGGCAGGATGGATCCATGCTTTCATGTTGTTGACGCCAAATTCTGACCCTACCATCCGAATGTCGCAGCAGAAATCGAGACTCATCAGACCAGGCAACGTTTTTCCAATTTTCTACTGTCCAATTTCGATGAGCTTGTGAAAATTGTAGCCTCAGTTTCCTGTTCTTAGCTGAAAGGAGTGGCACCCGGTGTGGTCTTCTTCTGCTGTAGCCCATCTGCCTCAAAGTTCGACGTACTGTGCGTTCAGAGATGCTCTTCTGCCTACCTTGGGTTGTAACGGTTGGCTATTTGAGTCACTGTTGCCTTTCTATCAGCTGGAACCAGTCTGCCCATTCTCCTCTGACCTCTGGCATCAACAAGGCATTTCCGCCCACAGAACTGCCGCTCACTGGATATTTTTCTTTTTCGGACCATTCTCTGTAAACCCTAGAGATGGTTGTGCGTCAAAATCCCAGTAGATCAGCAGTTTCTGAAATACTCAGACCACCCCTTCTGGCACCAACAACCATGCCACGTTCAAAGGCACTCAAATCACCTTTCTTCCCCATACTGATGCTCGGTTTGAACTGCAGGAGATTGTCTTGACCATGTCTACATGCCTAAATGCACTGAGTTGCCTCCATGTGATTGGCTGATTAGAAATTAAGTGGTAACGTGCAGTTGGACAGGTGTACCTAATAAAGTGGCCGGTGAGTGTACAATGCCATTAACTCAGAGGCAAATACAGGATTCTTAAAAGGAACTTCCCAGTGATATGTGCCTGATACAAGAAGCTTATATAGCGGCTTTCATGTTCTAGGCCTGCGGCTAATGCACCCTCTCTTTACCTTGCAGCAGATATCTTGCGCTGAGATGAATATTGATGCTGGCGTGAAGTCCTGATATAAGTCTATAGAAAGCTCTCTTCTCAACACAAAGGCCTGAAAAGGAGACAAAAATTATTTAAAAAAATAAATAAATAAATTTCAGGCAAAAAAAGGATTCTGACATCACATTATTACAGTTTAAATGGGTTGTTGTTATTTAAGGTGAAAGAAGGATTTCTCTCCCAATAGGACGTGAGCCACAAAACTAAGGGCTGTACAGAGTAGTGCTCACTATGGAGGATCATGGTCGCTGAAAGTAGTCAATGGATATCATTGGTTTTAATAGGGAATAAGTAATTCTCCTGAAGAGAACAGATCACTCCTAGGGATCTGCTTACTGAAAGAGACCAGGCAGCCTCTTTACATATGGGATATTGTTGCACTGAATTCTTCATATCATGACTTGATTCCATCCCCTACAGACACTGCTTAGGTTAGAGGGGTTGTCTGATAAATGGAATATGTCCAACCCTCAGGATAAACATGTATTATTAGTGGGGGTCCTACACTGCCTCGATCAGTCAGCAGGCCCTGGTACTTACAGCTTGTATCTGTGGGCACTTATTGTATACTATTGCTGAGTTGTAGCACCAAATCCAACAAATGCTCATTCTTACACCACTTCCTGCAGGACATACAGTGGCTTATAAGTACTGGATGATTTATAGTAATTTACAAATCTGTATAACTTTCTGTTACTAGTTCATTTGAAAGAAAAAAAAAAATTAAGGTTGCACCATTAATGTGGATTTTTGGAGTACTCCTTTAAATGAATAGGATTCCATTTGCAGTATAAGAACTTTAGAGGACCTACCTTTCAACCAGCTGTAGAACATGGTCTCTGCAAAACACCAGAAGAAATGGTTATATGGATATACCACAAAAATTATAGTCTTACAACTTCCCTTACCAAAGTCACCTACTGTCACTTTGTTACACAGTAATGTATTCCACAGAAAAAAAGTCATCAAGTATGTATGATGATGGTAGTGGTAGTGGATATTATTTGTCCTGTATATATTGGAATCATTGGTAATATTGGTGCCTATATAGTGGCTATTATTCAGTACCAGTCATTATATGTCGGTAATAGTAGTAATCATGGTATGGCGGTATAGTTACTTTTATTATTGATAATATCAGTCATGGAGATAAATGATTGACCATGATTGCTGCTTACTGTCACACTGTGCCATAGCTGCAGTGCTACCAATGCAGGCAGCTTCTCCAAGTCTATTCTATTGCCAATATACCTTAGAATAAACATCAGAGGAGGCTCAGTATCGCAAAAGCTGAAAGGGGTATTTTGCCCCATATAGCTAAGGGCACAGGTCTTACAGTGAGAAGAGAAAGCTTTAGCTTTGGCTGTCCAAACATGATGGGAGTTGTATTTTTACAACAGGTGGAGAGCTAAGGTTCCCTACCCCTGTTGTAACACATGCTTCTGAGAAACAGGTATGAAGTATGTTATACAGTATTATGTTCCTTACCGTCATTTTCACCTAAAAGCAAAAGAAAAGAAATAAGTGGATTAAACTAAAGCCATACAATAGGGGATACATGACACCGGCTATTACTCTACTGTTTACCGCATAACACACATCTCATAAAACAATGGCCGTCACGTGTGAGCACCTTGCCTCAGGCGGCATGTCGGGCATCCTTCCAGAGAACACAAATTACCACACTAATATGTTATAAGATGACCAAAGTGGCACGTGCGGCCCACATCCCCTCAGTGGCTGCTCAGGCAGCGTCACCCATCTTCCCCATAGCTATGTGCTGCTTCATTCCCATAAACAGGCCCTTCAGGACTCCGGGTGAGTATATTTTACAGGAGCAGTGACTACAGCCATGTTGACCATCACCAGTCCTTCAGTCAAACAGACTATAGATTTAGAGGATCATGGTCCATCACTGTATGGCTAATCTCATGTAAACGTGGTAGGAAAGCCGCCTATTTGTTGCACAAACACACATATAGGGCCCCATTTATCAAAACTGCAGAGAGGGGTATGGGTCTCATTGACTTCAATGGCCCGGTCAGTTAGTGACTACATTTGGGTCATTTTCCAAACATCTTCATGGTTTTTTTAAGTGCAGCACACCACGCTTTCAGTCCAAATCAAAATGTATATATATTTATATATACGTACAAGAGGTCACCGGTACATACTCCCTAGATGTCCGTGGGGTCCATGCTCATATATACTGTCATCGTACTATGACGAACTATACATATCTCAGATGGCACAACCATGAAGAAGTGAAGAAAGTCTTTGTTGCCCATAGCAACCAATCAGACTTTCATTTTTTAAAAACGTTCAGGTACAATGTGAGCTGCACTGTGATTGGTTTCTATGGGCAGTGGTCCCAATTTACTTTCACTTTGGATTCCTCTACCCCACAATGCCTAGTTATAATATAAAACACGAAAAGCCTCAGGTATAAACAACCATTCGATTTAGTGATGCTCATAGTAACCAATCACAACTCTGCTTTCCATTTCAATGTAAGTTTGAATGAGATTGGTTGCTAGTGGCAGCAACTAAACTGGTTGCTAAGGACAGCGTTCAGGCCTGAGGCCTAGTGAAGCCGATGTTATATTTACCTCGTCCAGTTGCCAAAGGATTCAATGGCCGCTTTACTGCTTTAGGCCTATAAAAATAAAAATATCAGATCACCGAATAAAGTATTAATTAATTTTATACATCCTAACATGTGAATCTTCCACCCCAATACCCACCAACACCACAGGTAGGGAACCTTGGCTCTCCAGCTGTTGCAAAACTACAACTCCCATCATGCCTGGACAGCCAAAGCTTTAGCTGTCTATGCATGGTGGGAGCTGTAGTTTTTCAACAGCTGGAGAGCCAAGGTTCCCTATCCCTGACCTACACTATGGCGGCAGATTTGCATAATTATTTATGGACCCATAACATAGTCCTGCAATAAACTAGGAGGGAGATTTATTCCTGTCTATGGCTATGCTCACACATGTTGCTGGTATACAGCCTAGATTGTACTTCTAAATGAGGAGTCCAGCATGGGCTACATCATCACCCCTTTAAATCTGCAATATATTTATTATCTGACGCGTATTAGACATTAGTCTAATAGACACTGCAGGAGCTAATATGCCATGGGAATACATATATATAACTCAATAAAAGAGGTGTTTACATGGTGGCTGTTTAAGGGCTTGAAGGCGCACGAATAGCACCTTGGAGAGATACAATGAAAACCTTATGTGGGGGAGGGTTACATACTCTGGATCAATACAGGGACATGGATGGGGGGGGATGGATGAAGTAAGGAAAGGAAGTGGATGTAACCAGGCTAACATCCTCCCTCTCCTTCCACAATCTGGCAGATGGCGACTGTTACTTGTGTAACGTATAGTAAAGTGATGCAATATAAAAAACGGCGACCATGTGGCCAATCTAAACCTTGAGAAATTCAACTCAAATACTTTTATCAGGACAATTGTAAGCCACACGATTGCTTAACATTATCAACAGAGGAGGTTGCACAAGTATTAATGACACTGATAGATAGAGAAAGATTAGATAGATAGATAGATGTGACTGCTGTTTTTGCTAAAAAACTAAATATTGTGTCATTTTAAGCCTAGGTGGATCTTGTGCAATGGTCATAAAGTGACCCTCTTAGGTCAACAATGAATTTGCATATTGCAGTGGAACCACAGTTTTGCAAGGTTAAAAGTTGCTGTAAACTCACACTGTAAAACCACACTGCAACATCATAGTTGCTATTCATAGTAGCTATTGATATGATGCAGATAGGGAATCCATTGGGCATGATGTGAATGGATATATCCTTGTCGCAGCTCTGGGTACAATAACATTGTGGTCATTAAGTACTAGGCAGATAAAATACCAAAACCGCTGTTTAATCTCGAGCCCTTCCCCATAATCCTGATCAGAATGGTGGCTATATCTCTGTGCAGCTATTTTTACCATGCACTACGAGCAGTTACATAAGGCTCACTGAACTCTCTGCGTTCCTGCCAGATGCTGCAGAGCCTGACCTTTCAGGGATAGACTTCCCATGACACCATCAACATAGAAGTAACAGCTGCCAAATGGTCTCGTCTTATTGGCTGCCGCAGCCTCCTCCGGGCCAATCAGTGGGCGGCAATTGGCCGGCATTATGTAAATGTGCCCTGACCGGCTTAGGAAGTCTGCTGTGAGGCGATGCTGGAAACTTCTGCAGTTTTAAAGTTTCTGCATTAGTTTTACCATAACCCAGTAATACTGTGAGATGTTCTGCAGATGCACAGAAATAAACATTATTCTGGAGGGGTTTTTTTTTTTGTTTTTTTTTGTGCACACTGAACCTGGAAGCACTGCAATACCGGGTCAATGCCTGGAGAGGACAGGGCAAGCTCTTTTTTAATCTCCCTGTTCTAAAAATCCATTTAATATATACGTATCAGATATTAAACCCCCTGTCCTGAAGCCGATAGATGGGGGTCTGACCAAATTTATATAGGCCAGCTAGGCCTTGTCAAAAAGCTTGCTGTCTACTTTTAAGTTCTTATGGACTACAAGAAAGTTCCAGAAGAAGAAAAGTATCCAGCATATTAAAACACATCCCCTAAATTCTATACCTGACACTAGAAAACAGTCAGCCAGCTCCCATACACACAGTCCGCTCCTGACAATGAGGTTATCTTTAGCTTCATGGAGATAGACCAAATACTGAGGGGCCAGAACTATTTTTACTTTCGGTGTGGGTGTTAATAGCAGAAGGAAAAGTCAATGGACCAAAGATAAGGAAAGTATTTACTAAGTTGTTCAACTCTTTCTGTGGAGGAACCAAAATATTTAAAGGGGAAGTTCCGCTCATCATTGTGAGACTGAGAGCACAACTAACTATATGTGGCTGCGGTACAACAAAGAATTTATCAAGGGTCCCACTGTTTTCTAAAAAGGTGCAGAGGTGGGGGGTCACATACTTTTTCTTTTCTGCAACACACAGGAATAGACTTCTATATAAATACATCGGGAATTATATGGACATGCAATCATGAGAATTCCATGCTACGAGTACATCAACAGCAAAGACATGAGGTCATGGTTGTCCCTCATGGTAACTGCGGTGTTCTTAACTTGGATATTTGACTTGGAGGGAAGCCATTCGAAGCTACAGGCAGAGATTAATGTTTGTCTAAATAGGCAAATAAAGGGAAATGTGCCAAGCAGAGCGCACACTAAACAAACCTAGACATGCTTACATTTAAAGGCTATGGACACGGCAACAAGAAAGATAAGGAAATATTATTTTTTACATATGTTCATAGATTTCTTGAGTAAAAATGCTGTGATCTTGCACTTGTGTCAGGTTGTAAACTTTATTTTTGATCATTGTGCAGTTTGCAACCTGCTCCTGGATTTAGACTTTTCTCATATGGATATGTGATGTATGTGTGCTCAGGAGGCTACTGCATTCACTAGCCTGGACTGATTCCCTATTCCATAGCTCATGAGTAGTGAACCCAATTGCCCGGCATTTGACTCCCATGGCTGCAAAGAAAACACAAAAACAGCCTATTGCATATGGCTGTATTTCATGTTTTCAAAGACTTCCTATAGCTGCATCTAACTTCTCCAGCCACAGGAGTCAAATGCGAAACGATCGGGTTCAGATGCACCCGAACATTCAGGAAGTTCGTTCATCACTACTCATGAAGGATCTCTGCTCTGTCTGCTGACAGACATTGATGCTGAGGTGTGATACTGCAGAGTTTGCCTTATGGGTTCGCTTCTAGCACTCTACACTAATACACAGCCTGTGTAATTCACACCTTGCCCATCCTCCCCATATACAGCCTGTATGATCTGTTATCTCTGATAACTTATATGCTTTCTGCTCTCTCTTCACTCTCTGACCTGCCATATACAGCTTCCTTACCTCCCTGCTGCTAACTCTAGCACCAATATGTAAGAGGAGGCGAGAGCTGAACCAGAAGCAGTGTATAATACAGTCTCTTACTTGAAGCAGTTTTCCTCGTAGATACTGTTCCAGACCTTCCAGGCATCTGGTCCCTTGTAACCAGTGTACCGTTCAGGATTTATGAGCAAGTCCACGTATTCTGCATCTGGTGACTCCTCATCTAAAATAGAGAGAAGATGTCATTCAGCTCACAGTCACTTTATATTATTGTGCTCCATCCTGCAACTTTATCTGCAAATGATTTGCAATATATATTTATTAGGGCTAGGCAATATTGGCCTAAGTCAATATCGCGGTTTATCACATATGTAGCTGCGGTAACGATAATTGGACGATAACTAGGACACGCCCTTTGTAAGCCACGCCCCTTTTCACAAGCCACACTCACTTGGTCATGCCAAACTGGGGATATTTTGTTTCAATAAAGTTAAAAAAAAAAAAAAGTACAGAAACTCAATGAGCAGCATCCCAAGCTATGTACCCACTACAATATGTGTATATATAGGTATACAGCATACAGCTATGTACACACTACAGTATGTGTATACACAGGTATATAGCTATGTACTATAGAGACCCAGAGTATATATGATGGGTATATACTATATACAGGTGACAGTACAGGGACATACAGTATATATGATGGGTATATAGTATGTTATGTATAGGTGACAGTACAAAGGCACTGTTATAGGGTCACTATGAGTGGCACATTATAGGGGGGCTGTAGATGGCACTGTGCTGACACACTGTGAAGATATCTATCTATCATCTATCTATCTCCATCTCCTATCTATATCTCCATCTATCTCTCCCTCCTATCTATCAATCTCCTAATCTATCTGTCTATAGATCCAAAAAGTAGCACCACTCCAATTGAATGAAAAAAAAAAGTGTAGATTTATTCACAATCCATGTCAAAAACAGCAATGTTTCTGACCACAACCGTGGTCTTTTCTCAAGCCAAAAGACATTTGGCTTGAGAAAAGACCACGGTTGTGGTCAGAAACGTCGCTGTTTTCACATGGTTTGCTGACTGTTTTAGTGACTGCCCTTACATTCGAGACGGCAGTGACTGCTGTGCTGCTCTGACACGCCAGGCAGGTTGTGGGGCCGCTGGGACGGGCAGGCTGGGCACTGGGACAGGCGGGTGGCTGCTCCGCTGTGATGGGCTGCTGAGAGAGGCAGGTGCGCGCCGCTGGAACAGGCTGAGACGGGCAGGGTCGCTGTGCCGAGCCGGTGACGCGGGGCGCTCTGACACGCCGGGAGGTTGTGCTGAGACAGGCGGGTGGGGGCTCCGCTGTGCCGGATCGGTGGGTGCTGAGACGACTGGACCGCTCTGACATGCCGGGTGGGGGTTAGTCTCTTATGTGCTGTCTGGGCGTCCCTGCACACACAGCACACGAGACATCCTCAAACCTGTGCAGCTCAGGGCTCAGACGGGAAGATAGTGAAAATACCGCAGATACCGTCCTGGCAGAGTGTATTTTCACGGTATACCGCCCAGCCCTAATATAAATAACACCCCCCCCCCATATACACAGTTTTTGCCAATACGACGAAAAGTGTCGGCGGGAGCTCCATCCATATTGGAGTTCTCACTACGGTCTCAACTTTTCCTCCTATAGTAGAAAAACTAACAGATCTATTCTTATGCCTTTTTACATACCGTCGTGTTCACAGAAGTCATCTGTTGAATCGTCATGTTGATTCCATTGGGAGAAAGCTTCCTGGGCCGCTTCACTGTGAGAGAAAACAGGAGCCATTAATAAACGTTTCACATGTAGATTATAGCTACTTATCATATACCATGAACCATAAGGGTTGGCAGGGCTTTAGGATAACTAAGCTGTAACAGAGCCTATGCACACTAAAAAAGCCATCGCATCCGGAGGACCCTATCTCTAAAAGAGCATGGGAAGAAACAGCTGTACAACTCAGAAACTATGTGCGCACCTTAAAGGGGTTATTCAGGGTTAAAATAAAGCAATTAGTCGAAAAACTGCCCCATCCCTGCCCCTTGCTTGTGTGTAGTATTACAGTTCATCTTCAATCACTCCAATGGAACTGAGCTGCAAAACCCACACTCAGAGGACAAGAGTTATCATGGATAACCCCTTTAACAGAGTCCCAAACCTATATAATAGCCCTATCATATTAGATGTCCTGGAGCTGACACGGTCTGTGTTCCCAACTTGTAGCAAAGTTACAACTCCAATCATGCCCTGAAATATGATGGGAACTGTAGAACCGATGCAGTAATATCTATATTATATATGGTGGCATCCTAGCATTGATGCAAAGAGAATATAACTCGACACATCACCTTACCTTAAAGATTCATCCACTGCCCCCAGCCTCTTCTCCTTCTCACACTCCAGTTCTCCATTGCCCACGTTGGCCGCTTCTGTGTACTGTAAAACACATAGGAAACCATACTATTACATTGCAGCACATATACTGTATATCATTGTATTACAGCTCCGTTAGTCAATATACTTGGGCTGGGATAACATGTCTGGCCATCCAACACCATCTTCAATAGGAACGGAGTAGACGGCACAAGCTGAATCCAACTTCCCATCCATTGCCCCATAGGGTGAAATGGGGCAGCACCAGACCTGGTTCATATCTAGCAGCTGAAGATTTGTCACAATTGCATGTTCTAAACAATCCTCAGAGCATACATCTATCTAGTCCTGATAGTTTGCTACAGTGTATCAGTACAGGTAAAATCACCATTGGCAGCACCAGAAATGTTCTTAGGATTCCTGACGTCTTCTCCCATAGAGGTGAATGAAATGTAAATGGTATTAAATCACCAGCGATAAATACAATGATCCATTTACAATTTACTTTGATTCGGCAAACATGGATAAGACTTTCCTTCATGCCTTTCCAAAATCTCCCTGGCCCCTACCCCGCCTGCTCTACAAACCTTCTAGAACAGAAGAAACATGAGGCAGAGGAGACTTTACCTTCTATGACCTTGTACGTGTGATAAAGCCTCTCCAAGTAAGATGTGAGGGGGATCAGACCTGTCTGTACAGCTATATATGTGTCTGTGGAGGTTGTGGTACAGCCCTAGGTATCCAGTCCACATGCAAAAAGTGTTGCTACTGCACTGTGTGAATACAACCCGATTAAGCTGAACAAAATCTCATGCCTTTTTGCAGATAGCAGATCACCACTGATCACACATGTATAGTCAGCATGTCATCATATTATAATACACTTTCAGTATGAATTCCTCAACAGTTAGAAGATGTCTGCTTGGTGTCCAGGAAAGATAAAAGCAAGTGATATATCGATGACACAGAACGTCTGTCTGCTAAACGATCTAGCAGAGTTTTAGTGTAATCCTATGAGATGCAGCTTCAGCCTAGGTAGGGAGAGCAGCTGCATCTCCTAGGAATATACCGGACATTCTGCACTCATAGATATCAGAGAAGACAGCGTGACTCGGAGGAGTTATACAAGGCTATGTCCACACCTGATGAGATGCATTCTCTCAGTTTTGGGTATATTTACTAGTGAATATGTTCTGCCCATTACAGACTATATACTGTTGAGGGACTCAAATATGCACCCCTCTGCACAAAGAGGATGAAATTCAGTAAAGGCAATTCAGTAAAGTGCAATGATAGAAGGCAGTGATGTAAATGTCACCAGTTATAAATGATCTGCTGATAACTATACAAGGCAATGTGAAAATAAAGAGAGACAAGACTAACCAGTAATATCAACACCCAAAGAAAGGTCAGAGATACCAAAGATAACAGAGAAGAGACTAGAACCATACAAGAGATCAAATCTGTGTGGGTGAAGCGCCAAATACAACATCCACCACAAATACAGCAAGCCTTCTAAAATTTCTATAAAAATCACTGGTTAAATTATTTATCCTGTACTGATCCTGAGTTACAATCTGTATTATACCCCAGAGCTGCACTCACTATTCTGCTAATGAGGTCACTGTATACATGCATTACATTACTTATCCTGTACTGATCCTGAGTTACATCCTGTATTATACCCCAGAGCTGCACTCACTATTCTGCTGGTGGGGTCACTGTGTACATACATTACCTATCCTGTACTGATCTTGATTTACATCCTGTTTTATACTCCAGAGCAGCACTCACTATTCTGCTGGTGGATTCACAGTGCAGGGAACACTGGAAGATTATATCTCTGCAGAATTAGAGTACAGCTTTATAGTAGGATAAATGCAAGAAAAAAAAAATCATAATATACAATCCCAATACAATCACTAATAGCTCCTGCTTTGTACTAGATTTAGGGATATCGCCACAGTAACTATCCAGTGTACACATTACCTGGGGCACCTGGCCAGCCGCACGCTATAATCACCACCTTTATTTCCCCTTTGTGGTTTCTCTGTAATTATTTGTAATGTAAACTGCAAATTACACACGTGAGCAAATATAAAAGGCAAACAGCCCGGGGCAAGGATTTTCTGTGGGGGGGTATCCTTCCCCCAAATATTTCCCTAACACATAACAGTCGCCATATTCCTGATCCCTCATTCCTGGAAATTCAGAACTACATACCTACTATGGTCTCCCAGTTTGCCACCTTTACCACTCTTGCTGTCTAGCTAATAAAATCAGCCATGTGGGAGCTATGAGTGTGTGTGTATTATATATATATATATATATATATATATATATATATATATATATATACACACACACTCACACGTACACGTGACTATGTTATACCAGGTGTCATCAACCAAACAAAACATCATTTATAATTCATCTCTCATTATATCAGGTTACTGAGCGCTGCCAGGAGGACCTTGTATCCTGTTCCTCTTCAGAACAGACTTTCCCTTCATCTGGACATATGGCGCAATATCCTTCACTGTGCATGAGAGATAATGCCATCATACAGGTCTTTGTCCTTTTCTTTCCATTCATTCACTTACATCACTGGCTGTACAGATCCTAAAGGAAACAGCACCACTCTTGTCTTCAGTATGTGTGTGGTATTGCAGCTCAGTTCCACCAAAGTGAGTGTAGAGTTGTAGTACCAGACACGACTTGAAGACAGGTGTGGCGCTGTTTAAGAAATTGGCCATGTTGAATAACCCCTTTTAAAATGTCTCACAAATAGATACTGAATTGCTGGGACGAATGGATATACTAACAACTGTGACACAAGGACTTCAATAGACAGGGTCCTTATTCTATTGAATTGCATCTCCACTCTCAATACATAGACATAACACTAGCAGACAATCAGATTCAAGCTTGCATTGCACCACTGTAGGTTAGAAAATGAAAGCAGCATTCTGACTGGTTGCTATCGGCAACTGCTCTCTTCCCTTCTGCACTAGATTTTCTACATCAGGCTTTATGTGGCAGTGTAGGCCTCATGTAACACCACAGACACATGACTCTTTTCTACATATCGCATATCGTCTCAGGGTTTATTTACTCTATCAGTCACATTCATGTAGCTATAAAAAAAAATAAAAAAAAACAAACATAAAAACCAAAATGACCTCCACTGTCAAAATCTCAGCTCAGTAGATGTGTCTCTTAAAGTGAGCAATGGGCAGGCTTCTGCTGCTGAAGATAATCAAAGGAAGGAAGTTTTACTGAGAGATTATTCTTCTTACACATACAGGAAACCTAAACCCTCATATGGTTACGAAAGACGCCATTAGTAACGGATATTGATCAGCAGCTTCACAGATGGGTCTGCTCTCCCCTTAATGTCCTGCTAAAAGCAAGCGAGAAGACGACATATATACGTGGCTCTCACAATGAGCACCGGGGGGTGTCAAACACGCTGTTTACACGGCGGGCGCTATACATTCATAAAGTCATAGCTAACCAACCTACAATTCCCATCATGCCCTGGTAAGGCCAAGGGTAAAACATAAAAACTAATAAACCACTTCTCTGCGATTTTCTTCCAGAAACAGCACCACTCTTGTCCTCAGTTTAGCTGTGGTATTGCAGCTTAATTTCACTGAAGTGAATGGAACCCAGTTGCAATACCATGCACAACCTGTGGACAGGGGTGGCGCCGTTTTTGGATGAAAGTAGATTTTCGCTAATCCTGGATAACGCTATTTAACCCTATGGATACTGTCACAAATGTGATGTGAACTGCAAACCACAGACTTTTGCTTTTCATGTCTTTCCTTTGTACTAACATTTATACATGAATGAATATGTATACGACTAGATATTTAGATGCATCTGGTGTGAATAAAGTGTGAACTCTTTTTTGGAAGTGCGGTCTCCATCTTCTCTTTAGATATTTAGAGCCATCGCAGAACATCAGAAGCACCGAGCTGGATTTTTTTTGCATCTGATACCCCATAGGCTAAAATGGGGCAGGGCACAGACCGGACCTATGGAGCATCTGGCAAGGAGTGGTCCCAAGTTTCAGGATGTTGCTGATACAATCACTGTATCTAGAGGAAACCGAATATGGCTGACACAGCAGCTGGCTCGTGTATCTGATGGTGTGCAAAATAAAGATTCTTTATCTTACAGGTTTATGATAAACCGCTACCCCTAAAATCTAAACCTTGCATGAAATAAGTTATAACGTCATCTGTCAAGCCTGGCAATAATTGAAAAATGTATCCAGATTTGCTGAATATTTTATATCAGGGATGGGGAACCTACTGCAAAACTACAATTCCCATCATGCCTGGACAGCCAAAGCCAGGCATGATGGGAATTGTAGTTTTGCAACAGCTGGAGGGCCACAATTTTCTTATCCCTGATCTAGATTAGCGTTTCTCCAACCAGTGACTCTCCGGCTGCTGCAAAACTACAACTCCTATCAAGCCCTGACAGCCGAAGGCCACAGGTTGGAGGAACTTTGTTCTTTGCTTCATATTTTTTAGTCAGGGTGGGAGGGGAAGATGGTTTCCCAGTGGGGGTAATTCTATCTCACTACAGGCCTTGGAAAATGCCACATTATATTGCATCTCTGTGCCAGTCTATCTGACTTTCTGGATCATCAGATGCTGGATTAAAAGAATTTTACTAACCTTAAATCCCGGAGACTTTATGCCAGGTGGAACCGCATCCTACAAGCATAACAAGGTAGATTAATGAACAATAATATACACAGCTCTCATAGTGAATAAAATGTGATGAACAGATCAACTATCTTCAAGGTGATACCATGATGCACAGTTCCTGAATCCCACCCCTGGGGTCAATGGAGACTATACAAGGTCTTGTTATCATTACGTTTGGCCTCCAGTAGGCCTCATTGTGGAATACAGTGTATCCTTACTCGCTCCCAGAGGGAAGATCCGATGGTGTAACTGTCCATATATAGACAATGACATCATCAGAACTTTCCTAGTGAGGCCACACGTTCTTCCCCTCCTCCTCCTGAGCTCCCCCCATAGCAGTGGTGCCACCGACAGGCACCCAACATGCATTTTAATGGCTGTCTGCAGTAGCACTGCTCTGCAATAAGCTCCGTTCACTTACCCCATGGTACACGTTATAACCTGTATACATCCCTAGCAGTAAGATACTATCCTGAGCCTGATAAATTCTAACACCCCTTCCTATCACATGGCTCCTTATAGTTCTCATACATCTCTATGCATTGGCATCATGTCTCTAGACCCATGATACATGTACATAACCCTGTATCTATCTTTAGGTGTTTTGCACGCATCCAGACGCTGCTATTACCGGCAGGTAGTCCCCTTCTCTCTAGCTGTTGCTAAACTACAATTCCCCATGGGAGATTTCAGCTCAGGAGCAGCTGGTAAATAAAGGTTTCTGTATCCCAGGAGTGAACGGTACAAATAGGGAATTAGATCAGATCTATAACTCCTGCAGGTTTCCAGCTGTTGTGGAACCAGAAAAGTCTGGACTTGTAGTTCTACAAATATGGCCACGTGATGTTACAGTGCAGGACGGCGCACAGGGGATTATGGGCAGGCAGCGGTGCTTACCGTGGGACAAGGCTGCACAGCACAGTCTCTTATTCCACAATGGCTGTTATCCTTCCAGAATGGACATGGCTTCTTAAGGTTTACCTACAAATAGAAAACATGGTGTTTCAATCGCACTTAAAGGGGTTGTTCTAAAGGTAAAAGTTATCCCCTATCTATTTAAAGCAGGGATGGGGAACCTTCTGCCCCCCAGCTGTTGCAAAACTACAATTCCCATCATGCCTGGACAGCCGAAGGCTGTCCAGGCATGATGGGAATTGTAGTTTTGCAAAAGCTGGAGGGCCGGAGGTTCCCCAATCCCGGATTTACAGCATGAGATATAACTAGTTGTATAAATGGTGGTCCAATGGCCGAACATGGGCGCTACAGATTCATTTACTGAGCTCTATCCTTGTGACTGCCATGTGTGCCCCTCTGAGCTATGACTGACAGTCCTTGCGTCCAATCAGGATAGTCAGAGCTGTCAATCACAACTTAGAGGCGGAACCAGGGGACTGAGTAATCAGGACGCCTAAGGAGAACAGCATCCGCTGTTCCTTTAAAAGATTTAATATACACATAAAATATGGCAATGGACATCACACAAGATCCAAGCTCTAGTCCTTTAGTCTATTTACATCCCTGGCAGTCAGTAATCTATACTATATAGTGCAATACAACAATGTGGCAATAAACACCAGTGGAACAATGAGTAATGGACTCAAAAAATCTTAAAGGGGTTGTCCTATGAAAACAGGTTATGGCCTATTCTCTGTATAGGGAAAATAACTAACTGAGCGTGTGATCCCACCATAGATCTGTTCTCAGAAGAGATCACCAGCATTCAGATCCCCTGTAACCCTGTAAGGATAGGGAATACCTTGTTTTCATAGACAACCTGTTCAAAGGGCACGGTGGGAAACTATGGTTCATCAGTAGTTGCAAAACTACAATGCCACATCTTTGGTTGTGCAGGAAGGATGGGAATTGTAGTTTTGCAACACCTGGAGGGCCAAAGGTTCCCTACCCCTAGTCCATCCCATATAGGCGAGAACTATTGCGTCACAGACGAATTACCTTGTAATATCGGAAGTAGTCGGTCTCCAGTAGTTTTTGCAGTTTGGGAAATAACTTATTGTTATTGAACTCGTCTATAGTCTCCACATCACACGTACAATCATCCAGGTAGCCGGCCACCTATAAAGAGGAAGTATAGGTGTTACACAATATGTACAACGTCACAGCTGTGCAAGCGATTACTAGATCATTCCTATTAGGAGGCAGCACTATTACAGCAAATGGTATAAGGGCATCGCTATCTATGTATGGGCTGCAGAGGGACACAGGAGTTGTAGTCTTCTATAACATGCAAGCCACAGGTTTGGGAACACTGTATATAGCGGTCTATTAGGGCATGATGGGAGTTGTAGTGGTGGTATAACTGGCAAGCTACAGGTTTGAGAACAATGAGCCACTGTATATGGGGGTTCTCTCCAGGCATGATGGGATTTGTAGTTTTCTAATAGCTAGAAACCTAAATTTTGGAGAACACTGCTGTAATGCGTCTGAAGGTCTGTCAGGATATGATGAGAGTTGTCATAGGGTCACAGGTTGGGAATCATTGATCTAGATGCATTTGTTAGCAGTGTGGGCTGTACATGGAGGAGATTGGTAATTGGAGGCACCTCCATGGCATATGCCCTCCTATGACCAAGCTCTGTAACCCATAGCTATGCCGTATAGGTTACTACAGGAGTGCGTTTAGGGTGCGTTCACACGTACAGGATCCGTAGCAGATTTGATGCTGTGTTCAGTTATTTAGATGAAATCTGCTGCGGATCCGGTATGTGTGAACATACCCTTAAATCACATATATAAATATTGACGTGCATAAATATACTAGTGAGAATATGTGTAATCTAAAGGGGAATCCTTACCACAATATTAATGCATGTAAATACTAGAAGTGTGATTTAAAGGGGTAGTCCTACTCTAAAATTTATGCATGCCAATATTATACATACGATTTAAAGGGTTATTCTTGAGATAATATTACCGCACGTCAATACTATATGTGTAATTTAAATTGGCATAGCATTGACATGCGTAAGTTTTATGGTAAAAACACTTTTAAATTACACATATAATATTTATGTTCATAAATATTATAGTAGGACTACACCTTTAAATTGCACATATATTGACCTGCATAAATATTATGGTAAGGACACACCTTTAAATCACACATCTAATATTGATCTACTTTCTCAATGCTCACCACAAATCCATAGGGGTCATTTATTACAGTAAGAATACCCCTTTAAATCGCACATATAATACTGATGGGCATAAATATTATGGTGACAATACCCCTTTAAATCACACATATAATACAGATATCCATTAGTATTATGGTAAGAACACCCCTTTAAATCGCATATACAATATTGGCGTGTATAAATATTATGGTAAGAATACCCCTTTAAATCGTACATATAATATTGGCGTGTATAAATATTATGATGAGAATACCCCTTTAAATCGTACATATAATATTGGCGTGTATAAATATTATGATGAGAATACCCCTTTAAATCGTACATATAATATTGGCGTGTATAATTATTATGATGAGAATACCCCTTTAAATCGTACATATAATATTGGCGTGTATAAATATTATGGTAAGAACACCCCTTTAAATCGCACATATAATATTGTCATGTATAAATATTATGATAAGAATACCCCTTTAAATCGCACATATAATACTGATGGGCATAAATATTATGGTGACAATACCCCTTTAAATCACACATATAATACAGATATCCATTAGTATTATGGTAAGAACACCCCTTTAAATCGCATATACAATATTGGCGTGTATAAATATTATGGTAAGAATACCCCTTTAAATCGTACATATAATATTGGCGTGTATAAATATTATGATGAGAATACCCCTTTAAATCGTACATATAATATTGGCGTGTATAAATATTATGATGAGAATACCCCTTTAAATCGTACATATAATATTGGCGTGTATAATTATTATGATGAGAATACCCTTTTAAATCGTACATATAATATTGGTGTGTATAAATATTATGGTAAGAATACCCCTTTAAATCGCACATATAATATTGGCGTGTATAAATATTATGATAAGAATACCCCTTTAAAATCGTATATATAACATAGGCGTGTATAAATATTATGGTAAGAACACCCCTTTAAATCACACATATAATATTGGAGTGTATAAATATTATGATGAGAATAACCCTTTAAATCGCGTATATAATATTGGCGTGTATAAATATTATGATGAGAATACCCCTTTAAATCGCACATATAATATTGGCGTGTATAAATATTATGATAAGAATACCCCTTTAAAATCGTATATATAACATAGGCGTGTATAAATATTATGGTAAGAACACCCCTTTAAATCACACATATAATATTGGAGTGTATAAATATTATGATGAGAATAACCCTTTAAATCGCGTATATAATATTGGCGTGTATAAATATTATGGTGAGAATACCCCTTTAAATCGCATATATAATATTGGCGTGTATAAATATTATGATAAGAACACCCCTTTAAATCGCACATCTAGTACCGATATGCTTTCTATGTTGCTCATGGCTCTCACCACAACTCCCATAGGTGTCATCCATTATTTTTCCAATTCTCCTATACAGAAAACCAACAATCACAACAAAGCACTGACACCTAAGCAGGCACAAGAGGTGACAACCGCTACAGCCACAACGTCCGTCATCTCTTGCCGTCAAACTTCTTAAGTAAAAAACATTAATAACTAATAAAGTTCTAGAAACCAAACCACGAAGAACACTGGCACAGGCATCACTAGGGCACATATCCATCATCCGCCATACTTTACCTTTCCGCCACACCTTTAATGAAGTAAAAATGACAAATGCATAAGGATGCCCATAGAAAAATTAGAAAATGTATGAAAATGACATCATGAAGCCATGTGACGTCACAGCAGTCATGTGATGCTAATAATAGCAGGGCAGAGAGGCAGCTATGTGTGTGCCCTGTGCTGGCTCACCTGGCAAAAGCAGCTGTGGGCAGCAGAGCCCGGGGTGTGCTGCGGGTCTCCCCATGGCAGCAGGCAGCACAGCACGGCCAGCAGCAGGATGACGGCTCTCATGTCCACACTGTCTCCCTGCAGCAGCATCACTCACAGTCCTACAGCACAACCCGGAAGAGGCCCTCAGCAGGGGGCGTGGCCTTCGTGACATCACACGTGACGTAAGTGTGTGCAGCGAGCGGTACGTGTCTGTAAACACTGGACGCCACGCCCCCCGCTTCCTCGGGAGGAGGGAGACATTGCATCATGGTTCATATCTACCGCTCTCCGCTCTCCACACAACGATGGCTGCCGGGAAATACATGACTTATGCGGCTGGTGGAGTTCTCCATATCAGCCAATCAGAGATAAGCTTTCATTGTTACAGGACAGGTGAAGAAATGGCAGGTGAACTGTGATTGGTTGCTATGGGAAACAGGTTTGTTAGCTACATGAATGAGAGAGGGAGAACAGGGTTGTTGCTCATAGCAACCAGGGAGATTCAGAAAGGTTTGTTACTGTGTCCTACCCATAGATACAGAGCATGCCCTGGTGGTCACAGGCAAATAGCGGAAAATAAGCCTCAAACTCCTAGATGCCAGCGCTGCCTTAGAGGAATCACAGGAACGATGATGGTAATATTTAAAAAGTTTATTTATTCAGAGTATTACGCGTTTCAAAAGCATAAGCTGTCTTCCTCAGATAGTTGGTACCTACGGTCAGGGCCGTTTCTGCCATGAGGCGGAATGAGTATTCCGCCTCAGGCGGCAGATTCTGCGCCCCTGCAGGGGGCGGCAGACAGCAGCCCTGCAGCCGCTCACCTGTCCTGCCGCAGCTGTCCCGTCGCCAACGCTCACCGCTGTCTTCCCGGCCCTGCAGCCGCTCACCTTTCCTGCCGCAGCTGTCCCGTCGCCAACGCTCACCGCTGTCCCGCGCCGTCAGCCAGCAGCTGTCATCGCCCTCCAGCGAGTCATGAGTGCCCGGGGTCAGTGGGGGCATCACGGCCCCTGCTGACCCCGGGCACTCACGACTCGCTGAAGGGCGATGACAGCTGCTGGCTGACGGCGCGGGAGCACGGAAGGGAACAGCGGTGAGCGTTGGAGGCAGGACAACCCATCGGCGGCAGGACAGGTGAGCGGCTGCAGGGCCGGGAAGACAGCGGTGAGCGTTGGCGGCGATGACAGCTGCTGACTGACGGCGCGGGACAGCGGTGAGCGTTGGCGGCGGGACCGGACGGCTGCTGCAGGACAGGTGAGTGGCTGCAGGGCCGGCCGGGGAGGGGGGGGGGTTGTGCAGGCGCGGGGGGGGGGGGTTGTTGCTAGTGAGGGGGCGGCCGCCTGAGGTTTGCCTCAGGCGGCAGAGACCCCAGAATCGGCCCTGCCTACGGTATCACACGAGGCGCCGCCTCCCGCCTTTCGCTTTTTTTCCTTTATCCTATCTGGTGGTCACAGTGCAGGGACCCCCATCATTACACCCCAAAATCAATACAGACCGCAGACCAGACTCCATGAAGTAGTAAAGACCCCAGACTAGACTCTACATACAGACCTCAGACCAGACCCCCTACATACAGACCTCATACCAGACCCCCTACATACAGACCTCAGACCAGACCCCCTACATACAGACCTCAGACCAGACCCCCTACATACAGACCTCAGACCAGACCCCCTACATACAGACCTCAGACCCCCTACATACAGACCTCAGACCAGACCCCCTACATACAGACCTCATACCAGACCCCCTACATACAGACCTCAGACCCCCTACATACAGACCTCAGACCAGACCCCCTACATACAGACCTCAGACCAGACCTCCTACATACAGACCTCAGACCAGACCCCCTACATACAGACCTCAGACCAGACCCCCTACATACAGACCTCAGACCAGACCCCCTACATACAGACCTCAGACCCCCTACATACAGACCTCAGACCCCCTACATACAGACCTCAGACCAGACCTCCTACATACAGACCTCAGACCAGACCCCCTACATACAGACCTCAGACCACACCCCCTACATACAGACCTCAGACCAGACCCCCTACATACAGACCTCAGACCAGACCCCCTACATACAGACCTCAGACCCCCTACATACAGACCTCAGACCAGACCTCCTACATACAGACCTCAGACCAGACCCCCTACATACAGACCTCAGACCAGACCCCCTACATACAGACCTCAGACCAGACCCCCTACATACAGACCTCAGACCAGACCCCCTACATACAGACCTCAGACCAGACCCCCTACATACAGACCTCAGACCAGACCCCCTACATACAGACCTCATACCAGACCCCCTACATACAGACCTCAGACCAGACCCCCTACATACAGACCTCAGACCCCCTACATACAGACCTCAGACCAGACCCCCTACATACAGACCTCATACCAGACCCCCTACATACAGACCTCAGACCCCCTACATACAGACCTTAGACCAGACCTCCTACATACAGACCTCAGACCAGACCCCCTACATACAGACCTCAGACCAGACCCCCTACATACAGACCTCAGACCAGACCTCCTACATACAGACCTCAGACCAGACCCCCTACATACAGACCTCAGACCAGACCCCCTACATACAGACCTCAGACCAGACCCCCTACATACAGACCTCAGTCCAGACCCCCTACATACAGACCTCATATCAGACCCCCTACATACAGACCTCAGACCAGACCCCCTACATACAGACCTCATACCAGACCCCTACATACAGACCTCAGACCAGACCCCCTACATACAGACCTTAGACCAGACCCCCTACATACAGACCTCAGACCAGACCTCCTACATACAGACCCCCTACATACAGACCTGAACTAGACCCCTTACATACAGACCTCAGACCCGACCCCCTACATACAGACCTCAGACCAGACCCCCTACATACAGACCTCAGACCCGACCCCCTACATACAGACCTCAGACCAGACCCCCTACATACAGACCTCAGTCCAGACCCCCTACATACAGACCTCATATCAGACCCCCTACATACAGACCTCAGACCAGACCCCCTACATACAGACCTCATACCAGACCCCTACATACAGACCTCATACCAGACCCCCTACATACAGACCTCAGACCAGACCCCCTACATACAGACCTCATACCAGACCCCCTACATACAGACCTCAGACCAGACCCCCTACATACAGACCTCAGACCAGACCCCCTACATACAGACCTCATATCAGACCCCTACATACAGACCTCATACCAGACCCCCTATATACAGACCTCATACCAGACCCCCTACATACAGACCTGAACTAGACCCCTTACATACAGACCTCATATCAGACCCCTACATACAGACCTCATATCAGACCCCTACATACAGACCTCATACCAGACCCCCTATATACAGACCTCATACCAGACCCCCTACATACAGACCTCAGACCAGACCCCCTACATACAAACCTCATATCAGACCCCTACATACAGACCTCAGACCAGACCCCCTACATACAGACCTCATACCAGACCCCCTACATACAGACCTCAGACCAGACCCCCTACATACAGACCTCAGACCAGACCCCCTACATAAAGACCTCAGACCAGACCCCCTACATACAGACCTCAGACCAGACCCCCTACATACAGACCTCAGACCAGACCCCCTACATACAGACCTCAGACCAGACCCCAGACCAGACCCCCTACATACAGGCCTCAGACCAGACCCCCTACATACAGACCTCATACCAGACCCCCTACATACAGACCTCAGACCAGACCCCCTACATACAGACCTCAGACCAGACCCCCTACATACAGACCTCAGACCAGACCCCCTACATGCAGACCTCAGACCAGACCCCCTACATACAGACCTCAGACCAGACCCCCTACATACAGACCTCAGACCAGACCACCTACATACAGACCTAGTGATTTTCATCTCTGTATTGGCTCTGTGTATTGCCATTAGCGGTGAGCTGTTGCATTTTTTGTGTTTTTGTGTGTTTACAGCTTCAGCCATAGCAGCATGCACCTGCCTAGTGTGAATGGCGTTGTAGGAGAGCTGGTCAGAATTTTCCAGTATAAGTATCACATACATTTGGGCCCATAGTGATTGCTGGAACATTAGCATCCCATCTTTATCAGCACTTTGCACAATTCAGATGTAGCTGAGCTGGTAATATTAGTACTGAGACATGGTATGAGGAGTCATCGGTGTGTTGCCTGATGTTACAGGAGGCTGACTCATGGGTTTTGCATACGTGCAGGATTCCCGTCTACATTCGGCTGCAAACAAAAGGTGTCAACCCTCTTATCCCTTCCGTGTGTATACGATGAGACTCCACTCACCAGGTGTCTTCTGGGAAATTAAATGATGGGGAATGTATTGCTATGTGGTGCTCTGAGATTACAAATCTATACAACTGGTGTTATATAGATTTGTAATTTATTTTTATTAAATAATCTCAATTCTTCCAGTACTTATCAGCTGCTGTATGTCCTGCATGAAGTGGTGTATTCTTTTTAGTCTGACACAGTGTGCTCTGCTGCCACCTCTGTCCATGTCAGGAACTGTCCAGAGCAGGAGAGGTTTTCTATAGGGATTTGCTACTGCTCTGGACAGTTCCTGACATGGACAGAGGTGGCAGCAGAGAGCACTGTGTCAGACTGGAAAGAATACACCACTTCCTGCAGGACATACAGCAGCTGATGAGTACTGGAAGACTAGAGATTTTTAAATAGAAGTGAATTACAAATCCGTCTAACTTTCTGGTATCATTTGATTTAAAAGAAGAAAAAAAATCAACCCTTTAAGGTCTAATTTCACAAATATCTATCCCCCCCCCCATACACATGCATGTTCAGTTCAAATGAATGTGCATGTTTCACTTGGTGGTGGAAAAATCCACAACCAGACACAGCAGTGCCTTATTTTAACATGCCGATCCTTCTCTCTCCTAATACCATCCACCATAGGGGGGTCGGGGTGCCCCCATACTCATCAGATAGTCAACAGGTTCACCATTGAGATATATACGGTAGGCTTAGATACTAATACGGTACATACATAGATACATACACCAGTCCATCAGACAGTATCATGACAGGGTTAGGTACACAGGTTCAGATACACACATAATGTGATACCCCGACTCCTTAGACAGATGTATCACACAAAATTGATAGGATTAGATACACCAGTATACAGAATCACTCATGACAGTATGGTACATAACAGGCTTAGATTCAACGACTCAATAGTATCATTCTATATAGCAGGTATAGGGAACCTTTGGCCCTCCAGCTGTTGCAAAACTACAACTCCCATCATGCCTGGACAGCCAAAGGCCGAAGGTTAACCATCCTTGTTATATAGGCCTAAGTACATAGTACTGCTATACACCAGCTCGACTTTCCCGTATCACAAATGACAGGTTTAGATACACCAACTCCTTTAGGACTGACTGCATTATGCCTTCTGGAGATGGAGACACAGGCCATTAGGCGGCACACATCACTGCACACTCCATGCCGCTGAATACACCATCCCTTATTACAGGTGAATTCTACCATTGTGCTTGGATACGGGAATAAAGCCCCGGGATACAGCGAACGTAATAGGAGACGGGAAGGCAACAGATGAGCGACCATTAATGATTTACAGGCACTTAGTGAGGCTAAATGCTGCGGGGAGAGTGAACAGGACGGCCTTTATACCGTACACTAAGATATAGTGTCTTTCAGTTATTGTTCCCAATACCAGACTGGCCCTTTAAAGGGGTAGTTCATCCAAAAATGTTTTCTTTTTTATCTTTTTTCTACTTGTATTAAAAAATTTCAAGTCTTCCAGTACTTATCAGATGCTGTACGCCCTGCAAGAAATGGTGGATTCTTTCCAGTATGACACAGTGCTCTCTGCTGCCACCTGTCCAGAGCAGTAGCAAATCCCTATAGGAAACCTCTCTTGCTCTCCAAACTGGAAAGAATACACCACTTCCGTCAGGACAAACAGCAGCTGATAAGTACTGGAGGACTTGAGATTTTTTTTTATTAGAAGTAAATAACGAATCTATAAAACTTTCTGGCAGCAGTTGATTTGAACAAAAAAAAAAAGTTATTTTGGATGAACTACCCCTTTAAGTGTGCTTAGATACAGCAGAGTTTAGGAAGACAGTGACATAGCACATCATGAGTGATATGACAAAGTACATATACTATATAGCAGGGCCCACAATACATGTACTATATAGCAGGGCCCAAAATACATGGACTATATAGCAGAGCCCACAGTACATGTACTATATAGCAGAGCCCACAGTACATGTACTATATAGCAGGGCCCACAGTTCACATACTATATAGCTGGGCCCACAATACATGTACTATATAGCAGGGCCCACAGTTCACATACTATATAGCAGGGCCCACAGTACATGTACTATATAGCTGGGCCCACAATACATGTACTATATAGCTTAGCCCACAGTACATGTACTATATAGCAGAGCCCACAGTACATGTACTATATAGCAGGGCCCACAGTTCACATACTATATAGCTGAGCCCACAGTACATGTACTATATAGCAGGGCCCACAGTTCACATACTATATAGCAGGGCCCACAGTACATGTACTATATAGCAGGGCCCACAGTTCACATACTATATAGCAGGGCCCACAGTACATGTACTATATAGCAGGGCCCACAGTTCACATACTATATAGCTGAGCCCACAGTACATGTACTATATAGCAGGGCCCACAGTTCACATACTATATAGCAGGGCCCACAGTACATGTACTATATAGCAGGGCCCACAGTTCACATACTATATAGCAGGGCCCACAGTACATGTACTATATAGCAGGGCCCACAGTTCACATACTATATAGCTGAGCCCACAGTACATGTACTATATAGCTGAGCCCAGAGGACCATAGTACGATACAGAAAAAAGAAGATAGCCAACTCACCACTTCATAACCGTCCAGGCCATGCTCGGACGATCCACTCCAACACAGTGTGTACACATGATAGCAGAAAAGCAGATATGCTGCTATCTGTAGTCTGACCCTGTCCACCATATTAGTGGGGGGGTCCAGACCACGTCTGTCGCCTCTATTAGCCCACTATGATAGACACCTTCTCTTACACATCCCGCTTACAACCTACTGTCAGCAATCCCTCTCCACCAGCTCACAGGTGTCACACAACTACTGGAGTCCCACGAGTTTGACACTACTGCGACTAGCTGAAACCACTGATAAGAGGCGACTGTATCTAGCACGCACCTGCATAGCGAATGGAAATTACACACTTAAAAAATGAATGTTTAGGTGGGTGGAACGGGATTTGGTTATGGTCAGGGGACATTTTGACATGGTTGACCATTCCCAAACCTTAGAGCCCTATTCCACCGGACGATTATCGTTTGCGAAAGACCTGAAAACGTTCACTCATTTCCATGGAACGATAATCGTTACTTATGATCGCTATTGCGTTCGTATCTACTTCGAACGACCGAACGATGTCTTATTCAATGCGAACGATTTGCGAACGAGCAACGATAAAAATAGGTCCAGGTCTTATAAAGCGATCAACGATTTCTCGTTCGGTCGTTAATTGTTAACTGCATTTCAAACGAACGATTATCGTTTAGATTCGAACGATTTAACGATAATCTGAACGATCATCGTCCGGTGGAATAGGTCCCTTAGAGTCTGTACATAACAGGCAGAAAGATGGATCTTACACCCTGGATTTTCTTAATTCGGTCACGCCTGTGAACCAACAGAGTATGACCAACCAGCCCTGGAACTAGATCATACATGTGTGGAGGCGAGGATAATGCATCTATTGTATGACACACATTCATCACCATATTTAAAGGGACACTCCCTCTACTGTCACAGTTCATACACGTAATATGTTTAGAGCAGTCAGATGACGACCGGTGACACAAAGATTTCATACTCCATCCAGAAGAGATGACTTAACCAAAGTGCCCAATGACCTGCTACCTGCCATAGCCTCACGCCAATACTCTATGCTCCTTCTCCTTGACCTATCTTCTGCCTTCCTCACAGCTGACCATTCTCTCCTCTAACAAATTCTCTCATCCCTTGTTGTCACTTGCTCAGCCCTCTCCTGGATCTCCTCTTACATCTCTAACCGCACTTTTAGTGTCTCCCACTCCCACACCACCTCCTCTCCTCGTCCCCTCACTTGGTGTTCCCCAAGGCTCTGTACTTGGGCCTCTTCTCCATCTTTCCCCCCCATCCCGCTCCACCCCGACGTCTAATCTGCCAATCACTATCAATGGCTGCACTCTGTCCTCTGTCCCTTAAGTCCGCTACCTTGGAGTCACCTTTGACTCTGCCCTGTCTTTTAAACCACATATTCTGGCCCTGACCACCTCTTGCCGCATTCATCTCAAAAACATTTCCAGAATCCGCTCTTTTCTCACCCCTGACACCCACAAACCTGCTGGTCCATGCTCTCATTATTTCCCGCTTGAACTACTGTAACATCCTCCTCTCCAGTCTATCCTTAACTTTGCTGCCAGACTAATCCACCTTTCCCCTCACTTAACCTCTGCCTCTCCCCATCCTTCCACTGGCTCCCTATTGCCCAACATATTCACTTTAAATTGTTGACCATGACGTACAAGGCCGTCCACAACCTGTCCCCTCCGTACATCTCTGACCTGATATCCCGCTACCGTTCCTCACGCAACCTTCGATCCTCCAGTGACCTCCGTCTCCGCTCCCCCCTTGTTCGTACCTCGCACAACCGCCTCCAAGACTTTACCCGAGCCTCCCCCATACTCTGGAACTCGCTACCCAGACACATCCGTCTCTCATCCACCATCAAGTCCTTCAAAAGTAACCTGAAAACCCATCTCTAACCTACAACCTATAATTCTGCATCACACTTGATTGGCTGCACTTTACCTCCTGTTTCTCTCCCCGCACCTTATAGATTGTAAGCCCTTGCGGGCAGGGTCCTCTTCCACCATGTACCAGTCTGCCATTCGCCTTCATGTAATGTGCTTTGACCCTGTAACGTTCCTGTTTGTTACCCCTATCACTTGTATATCACTCTGGAATTAAGGGCGCTTTATAAATAAATAATAATAATAATATGTACTACCCCTTTAATAGCAGATGACAATTACACTTTCTAAAGTTGACCATATACATTACTAAGGTCCTTTTCATATCTGTACTGGAGGGTCCACTAGCAGATTCCGCAAAAATACCAGATATTGCATCAGATCAGCCACCATTGACTATGATGGAGCATAGCGGGACCAGCTAAACATCTTACATGTCTACAGTTCCCCAGTATTCCCCCAGATCATGGGGGAAGGAAGGGTCAGTCTCCTAGATTTCAGTCTGCTGTCTCAGGTGTCTGGCAGTGACTTTCTCCCATCTCTCGACTAATATTATACACGTACACTTGGATGCGCTGAGCGTGCATGTTTATGGGGGACACCTATAGCCTATAGTCAGCATATGCCTATGGTCACACTATGCCGTTTTGCAGCAGTTTATCATTACAACCGCAAATAACGGTCATGACGTCTTTTGGTGTCACAATGACGCCAGTCCAAACAGACATCCGCACAACGACATTGTGTGAACGTAGCCTCAGACTGTTCTCCAGCGTTTCACCAACTTTCATCAGACCAACAAAACTTTGCAGATTTGCCAGCAGAAGATGTCTGTACTCGAAAGGAATCAATTAGCAGGAGAAAAATAATGATATATCCTGGTAAAGTTTACAGAGATTTTACTACATTACCACAATGAGTTCAGTTTGGTACCTGCAATGCTCCGCAACCATTAGGGCCCTATTCCACAGGACGATTATCCTTTGCATAATCGTTAACGATAAACTATCCAAACGACCGCTATTACGAAAGACCTGAAATCATTCACCCATTTACATGGCAAGATAATCGTTACTTATGATAATTCTTGCGGTCGTCACTACTGCGAACGGCCGAACGACTTCTTATTCAATGCGAACGATTTGCCAACGAGCAACGATAAGAATAGGTCCAGGTCTTATTGAACGATCAACAATTTCTCGTTCGGTCGTTAACTGCTATCCAAACGAATGATTATCGTTTAGATTTGAACAATTTAACAATAATCTTTGACTAGTGTTTTTACACCAGCACTGCACATGATGTGATGCACTAGTGCTCTCTAGTGGACACCGTTGGTCTTGTTCCTATTGTAGAGGTGGGTGCATAGGAGGAGTGATATGGACAGGGATATGGACTATGCAAATTGACTGGAGTCATACATAACAGATGTGGGCACTAGGACCTGCTGTCATAGATGGTCATGAAGTGTCCAGAAGCACCGTAAAGGTTTATGGTGTCCTATCTAAGGGTAGCATATACTAGTGACAGAGAAGCTGAACAGAATGATGTATCACTTACATTGTACTGTGCAGCTGGTCCAGAGATCTCCTCCTGAATAACATAAGTAGTCCTCTCCATTGTGCATGAGCCCAGTAGTCCTCAGTATTCATGAGAAGCAGAAAACTCCGCCCAGCAGCTGCTGATTGGCAGTTAATTATCCATGCTGTGTATAGGCAGTCACCTGTCAATCAGTAGCTGGAGGGTGGGGGGAGGGGTGTGGCAAGGATCCTATTCTCCTGCATATTAGGAGAACAGCTAAACAGACTACTACAAGTAATACACTCTGTTCAGCATTTCTGCCATTAGTTTAAGCGGCCCTCATATAGGGCCCGTTCACACTACGGATTCGGTGCAGAGATTCCGGCAGGAACCACTGTCTGCAGACTCCCTCTGGCTATGTCTGTGAGCGGAGAGATGTATGAGCCCTCTTGTTCAAAGAATTTACATGAGCCCTCTCATTCAAAAGACATAGCAGGAGGGATTCGTCGCAGAGTCCGTGGACGAGGTTTCCGGCGGAATCTACGTGCCGAATCCGTAGTGTGAAAAGGGCTCTTACACTAGAATAAGCCTAGTGACAGATTCCCTTTAATGGTGCGTTCACACCTACAGGATCTGCAGCTGATTTTGTGCAGCAGATTTCATTCAAATAACTGAACACAGCATCAAATCTGCTGCAGATCCTGTAGGTGTGAACGCACCCTAAAAAGGACTTTTACTAGAATGGTTCATAGCCATACCCATACGCATAGGCTGCTGTGCCTGCTTCTGCATCTTATAGTGTTCACTGTCCTTAAGATCAGTCACCTATGGATCAACATCTAATATGTAGAATTGCTTATGAGCTGTGGATGGTATTACAGCTCAGCGCCCTTCCTTTGATGGGTCCGAGTTGCAATACCAGATACAACCTCTGCACAAACGTGGCGCCCTTTGTAAATAAAAAGCAGCCATGTTTTTTTCCAATCTTTGGCAACGCTTTAATCCCGCTCCCCGAAATTGATCACAACTGAAATCTCAAGCCCGATTCTCATTCCTTTATTCATATACATATATAAAATTCAAGGCTATCCTCCCGCCTCATATGGCACAGACGCATTTGTCTTTATTGAATTACTAATATAAAAACACAGTGCAAACATCATATATGCTGAAAATCTTCTACGACTATCCAAAAATATATAATAAATTCAGAAATATATATTAATATCAAGCGGTAAATCAACCAGGCCAGTAACACAGCAATGATAGAATGTGTAAACCTCTTCAACAGCACACAATAAATACTGCCATCCACGTCACCCTGCCTGTGACCCACAGATCTTTGGTGAAAAGCTAGAGAATAAAGCTAGAGAATAAAATTATATATATATATATGGGGGCTAATAGCATGTATACACATCAGGGGAAGTTATCCTGGAAAACGGGTCATGTAATTTTTTTTTTTATTAAAATATCGCCACTTGTGGCTGTACCCGGTATTGCAGCTTATTCAAGTAAATTCTGCAGCACCAGATACAACCACAACCCAATCCTATAGTAATCAAGACTTTTCTTCTAGTTTCAGACAACCCTTTTAAAAGTAGACGTATATGTGTTTTTAAGGATATTTTTTCTACACTAGTGTTACAGAACCTCATGATTAGTACATTCCTATCAATTTTATATTCCCAATGGACATTCCCTTTAAATTTGTCATGAACCAAACCTATTAAAAAAAGTATTACCAGTCTGTTCATTTCAACTGGACTGTGCAGTGCCAAATTTCCCCAGTGGTGGCGCTATAGAGAAAGTGACCTAGGTGATGACTAGAGATCCCAGTAAACCGTAACCAAATAGGAAAGAATGTAACCATAATTAGAGGGGAATACCACCTAAATCATACACACAGTATATAGAGCTAGGAGTCCTCCAGATGTCCATTACTAGACATCTCCTTCAAATGGAGAATAATTCCATGTAGAATCAATGACATCAATGCATTTTTTTAGCCTCCACCAATGCTCTGCCTATTTGCCACCTTTAGGTGGAATTCCCTTTTATAAAGGGGTTATCCAGGATTAGAAAAGACATAGCCGCTTTCTTTCACACACAGCACCACCCCTGTCCTCAGGTTGTGTGTGGTTTTGCCTTTCCAATGGAACTGAGCTGCAGTACCGTGCACACACAGAGGATAAGAGTGGCGCTGTTTCTAATAGAAAGCAGCCATGTTTTTATACTCCTGGAGAATCCCTTAAAAATATTCCTAGTCAATATACAACCAAAAAAAAAAAAATATATATATATACAAAAAGAAGTTACAGAATAATCTTTGTATCCAAATATATTTTCCTTGTATCTATAGAAATAGTAAGACAGTCTATATAATGTATCCGGAGGAGCGGCCACACCATCAGTATATTGGCACCCTAGAGAGCGGTGAAGCAGAGCCGATGTAGCCGGATTCACATCCTCCATTACTTATTTATTTCTTTTTGGCTGTCTCCGATTGTCTCTGTTGTACGATGGCCGAGTTACATCGCATATTCTTCTATAAAGGGAAATCTAAGAGGAGGAAAAATAAATTACTACACATAAGTACATAACCTACATAGTACATAATCATAACATATTAGATAGAGGCAGTTCCCTATATAATAGAGCCCATCATTCGATATATACCTATATACTGTATATTTGTAAGCTAGCGATTTTTGTGTCAAAAACTTTAAGCCAAAGCCAGGAACAGACTATAAACAGGCAACAGGTCATAAAGGAAAGACAGATTTCTCCTCTTTTCAAATCCATTCCTGGCTTTGGCTTCCAAAATCTGTCATAAATCTGCCTGTGTAAACGCACCATTACAGAGCCTATTACACAGATGGTTATTGTGCAGAAAGGGAGATTATATAGTTAGCGATGTCCGTGCAGCCCTTGCTTTGGTGTCCTCAGGCCTTGTCTGTGAGATTCCTCAGTCACCGCAGCTGTAGCTCTCACTTCTGGTCCTGTTCTCAGAAGTGACAGGCTGCTCAGCAAATCACTGTCCACAGTGCTGTCCCGTCTCGGCCAGTGATTGGTTGAGCAGCCTGTCACATCAGAGACTAAACTAGCAGCCTGTCACATCAGAGACTAAACTAGAAGTAAGAGCTACAGCTGCAGTGACCGGGAAACCCCACAGACAGTGTGGTGTAGTATAGGAGGAGGGCCGTGTCCTGTGTGGCGTGGTGTAGGAGGAGGGCCGTGTCCTGTGTGGTGTAGTATAGGAGGAGGGCCGTGTCCTGTGTTGCGTAGTATAGAGGTGTTGTCCTGTGTAGTGTGGTGTAGTATAAAGGGGGGACCGTGTCCTGTGTGGTGTAGTATAGGAGGAGGGCCGTGTCCTGTGTGGTGTAGTATAGGAGGAGGGCCGTGTCCTGTGTTGCGTAGTATAGAGGTGTTGTCCTGTGTAGTGTGGTGTAGTATAAAGGGGGGACCGTGTCCTGTGTGGTGTAGTATAGGAGGAGGGCCGTGTCCTGTGTTGCGTAGTATAGAGGGTCTGTAGAGTCCCAGTAACTGCAAAACAACCAAAATTGTTGGCTGTGTAGAAATACTCTGAACTTTTTGGCTGTGGAAAATCCACATAATTTCCAGCACGTATGGTCGTAGTTTTAACATAAGTTCACAACTTAATGTTAAAGGGGAAATATTTCTACATTTAATGCTGCTCAGGGTGGGGTAGGAATAAAACCTGTACTCACCTGCCCTTATCTCCTGTCAGTACCAGCCCCCGCATCCCATTCTCATGCCATCACATTGGCTAAAAGGGTGTTTCCTATGTGCCAGGACACATTAAAGCAGGGATGGGGAACCTTGGGCCCTCCAGCTGTTGCAAAACTAAAATTTCCATTATGCATGATGGGAATTGTAGTTTTGCAACAGCTGGAGGGTCCAAGGTTCTCCATCCCTGCACTAAAGGCATAAACCAGCCCCAACAGAACAGCACCATTACAAATCTGACAGCAGGTGAGATTCTGTGGAACGCCCCTTTAATAACTTTCCTAGTGAATTGTGACCCAATATTCCCTGAGCCTTATCTACAGTACAGAACATGAATACCATTTATTGTTCTACCACTTTCCATACGAACTTTGTGTTTTGCAAGTTCCCTTCAAGGTAACACCACCACACAAAAAAAAGAATTCATGTACTCACTTGGTGGGTTTCTGGGGTGTGGAGGCAGATGCTGGGATAGTCCGCTTCATGGATAAGAGCCTGGTTTAGGGTACGATCCACCAGCTCCAGGAAAGGGTGCAGATGGCCCCCACTGACCAGGAGGCACAGCACCCCATGGTACAGATGATGCAGCACCAGGAGTTGGGAATGGGCCAGTGGTTGGGTATGGCAGACTTGGGTTTGCTGGATACTGGCTGCCACCCTGTGATCCCCATGGATTAGAAGACCAAGGCCCACCTTGTCCTGGACCTGACTGACCATAAGGTGCTGGATAAGAACCACCTGGTGCAGGACCTTGCCCTGGAGCACCTGGATATTGTTGACCTGGAGCCCCAGAAGGGTTAGGATAGGGTCCTGGCATTCCAGTGGGACCTGAAGGATATTGAGCTGAAGGGTATTGCCCAGGTGCATTTGGATAAGGCCCAGTGGGAGCTCCTGGTTGTGGCCCTGTGGGCATTCCTGCATGAGGCCCAGCAGGTTGTGAAGGGAATGGGGCATTTGGTTGTCCCGCAGGGGCTCCTGGATAGGGTCCAGTGGGTCCTCCAGGATACGGGGCATTTGGCGCAGAAGGCTGTTGTCCAGGTGCAGCTCCTGGGTAAGGCCCACCAGGACCTGAAGGTGCGCTTGGTGCTCCTGGTTGAGGTCCAGATGGATATGGGTGCGATGGGGCTCCTGGCTGTGGCCCAGAGGAATATGGTTGCGATGGAGCCCCTGGTTGGGGTGCAGATGGATATGGGTGCGATGGGGCTCCTGGCTGTGGCCCAGATGAATATGGTTGCGATGGAGCCCCTGGTTGGGGTGCAGATGGATATGGGTGCGTCGGTGCTCCTGGCTGCGGTGCAGATGGGTACAGGTGCGATGGTGCTCCTGGCTGAGGTCCAGATGGGTATGGGTTTGTTGGTGCTCCTGGCTGCGGTCCGGATTGATATGGTTGTGATGGTGCTCCTGGCTGAGGAGCAGAGGGGTATGGGTGTGTTGGGGCTCCTGGCTGAGATCCACCACTAGGATAGGATCCTCCTCCTTGGCCTTGCCCATATGGTGTGAAACCAGGGGCGGAAGGAGCACTTGGATTTGTTCCCCAGGGGTTTGATCCACCTGGTTGCTGACTATCTTTTGGGTTGCTTACATTCTTAGATTTGGCAGGAGTAGTATCTGATAATGCATCCAGCAGCTATCGAGAAAGAGAAGGTACAAGAGTTAGGGTACTATTACATGGCCCGATGGGGGACCAATAATAACTCGTTTACTGGGCCTACTACACGGACCGATAATCGTTTAACAAGGGCTGCCTGGACATAGTTACCAATGTCCTTGCAGCCCTTGCTAAACTGCATTCATTACCTATCCATGTTCCAGGGCTCTTTCTACGCTCCGCTTCTCCCCCAGTCACGCATGCTGCAGCTTCAGAGCTGCCTGTCTTAGCTGACAGGCCACTCAGCCAATCACTGGCCACAGTGGTCCAGGCTAGGGATTGGCTGAGCGGCATGTCAGCTAAGACAGGACGCTCCGAAGCTGCAGCACGCAGGATCCGGGGAGAAGCAGAGCGCAGGAGCAGCCCTGGACCATGGATAAATAATGTACGCACTTTGCAAATCGTCAGCCACCGGACGCGCACCGCTATTACATGTAGCGATGCGCAGTCGGTGCCCGACAATTATAGGTCCACACCAATATCAACGATCAGCCGATCATCGCTGTCAACGGCTGAGCGTTGTGTTTATTACACAGAACGATAATCGGCCGGATAAGGCCGATTATCGTTCCAAAAACCCCAAACCAGGGGTGTCAGACCAGGGACTCAGGCCCGCCAGCTGTTGATAAACTACAATTCCCATTGTGCCCAGATAGCCCAAGCTAAAGCTTCGACTGTCCAGGCATGATGAGAGTTGTAGTTTTGGCGGAAAAAAAAAATCACTTACCGAAAAATCATCTGCTCCAGACATTGCACTGAAAAAGACAAGGGGGAAAAAAATTACAATGTTATGTTGTGATTTTACCTTGTATATGCAGCCGGCCCGAACGATGGTCGTTAGTTACAGTCGTTACTATGATCGATTATTCCAAAACAATGACCAATGTGCAATTACACTGAACGATTAGTGAACAAATGCGGAACTTGTGCGAACAAATGTGGAATTACAAAGAACGATTAACGATAATTTTAGGTTCAGATCTAAATCAACGACATACGAACGATTTTACAATCATTGCCTGCAGTTACACAGAACGATCATCGTTTAAATTCGGCCGATAAAACGATTTTTCGCACAATAATCGTCCCGTGTAATAGGGCCCTTAAGCCCCTATTTCACGGCCCGACGGAGAGGAGCAAACGAGCGTTGCTCGTTTGCTTCTCGTTCACCGCTCGCTGACGCGGCTATTCCACACGGCAGCAGCAAGTGGGAGGGGGTCGCCCGGGTGATCGCTAGATCGTCTGGGCAGCCCATAGAGGATAGCGCCGGTCTGCTGCCGCCGCTCCTGTTCCACAAAGCGTCGGCAGCAGATCGCTGCTATATCAGTAAACTAGGTCGGCTGATCGTTGCCCTCTATACCGCGGGACGATTATCGCCCGTAACAGCCGATATCGGACGATAATCGTTCCGTGGAATAAGGCCTTTACTATCTCTTTAAGGAGAAACACTACCCCTCACAGACTTGCAGTGGACATGTTTCTATGTGGTCCTGCCTAAATCACACTGACAAAATAAATAATTAAATGGACACCGTCACTTTAAGAAACATCTGTGTCACATATAACATAGATCTCCACTTCGGTGACCTACACACCAAGCCTTTTGCACACTGGTATTTGTTTCCATGACTAACGTCCTCCTTCCACCATTTCTCTGCAGTATTAGTTGACAGCTTGGGCGTAGTTCTGTAAAAATGTAAAGTATCCAGGGATCTAACTAGAAGGCAGTGACGCCAACATCGGAAGATACCTAAATAAACTTAGTTATGTCACCCAGCAAGTGGAAGCTGGTTCTTTTGGGCAAAAATCCAGTATATTCATGAATTAAACATAGCTGCCTTTTTGAAATAACAGCGCCATACTCTGTCCTCAGGTTGTGTGTGGTATTACAGCTCTTCTCCATTCAAGTCATTGGAACTCATCTGCAATATCACACACTAACTGGGGAAATGAAGGAGCTGCGCCGTTTCTGGAAGTTTGGTTCTTTCTAAATTGATTTCCAGGGTTATTAAAGGGGTACTCCAGCTAAAATCTTCCTTTAAATCAATTGGTTTCAGAAAGTTATATAGATTTGTAATTTACTTCTATTTAAAAGTCTCAAGTCTTCCTATACTTATTTGCTGCTTTATGTCCTGCAGGAAGTGTTTTCTTCCCAGTCTGACTCACTGCTCTCTGCTGCCACCTCTGTCCATGTCAGGAACTGTCCTGAGCAGCAGCAAATCCCCATAGAAAACCTCTCCTGCTCTTTAATCAATCTTTACGCACCTAACAACCATCAGCTAAAGTTTATCCAAAAAATACATAGACATGTCTCCAAAGTCCAACAAGAGAGAGTAATATATTGTGGGGACTTCAATCTGGTGCCTGACCCCCACCTTGATACGACTTCCAATACCCACCATTCCTCACAGGAATTTAACAAATTTCTATGGAAAGAAGACTTATTTGACTCCTGGAGAGCGAAACATAGTAGTGAAAGAGATTATACTTTTTTCTCATGTTCGCACAATAGCTATACACATATAGACCTTTTTCTAACTGATAGAAATACACTATACCAGATTAAAGACACCACCATAGGGGACATTTCGTGGTCTGACCACGCTCCAATTACGTTGTCTATTCATGAGCTCACCAAAACTGTGCCAACCTACCTCTGGAGGTGTAACTCTTTTATTTTATCACATCCCCATTATAGACAAATAGTTGAATCAGACTTAATTGAATATTTTGCAACAAACTCTACTGATGATATCAACCCTGCCCATATTTGGAACGCTCATAAAGCTTTTATTAGAGGAACATTTATTAAATTAGGACACCAAATCAAAAAAGAAAAATCACAAAAAATTAACTCAATACTTAAAGAAATAAAGCAATATGAATCCCTAAACAAAAAACAACAGGAAAAACATCACCTAGAAAAACTCAACACACTAAGAAGACAGTTAGCTGAATGTCTCCTGTCCGACTTTGAAAAACACATGAGAAAACTAAAAATCAAATATTATTCCCAAGGTAACAAGGCAAATAAATTAATGGCTAACCAACTAAAAGCTAAACACCTCAAAACCAAAATCCCTTATATGATAGACAGTTCGGGCAAGGGCAAGGTGATAGACCCACAGGAAATCTCTAACCTGTTTAGAGATTATTACACTAAACTGTATAATCTTGAAAAAGATCCATCCTTACATCACCCATCTCAGGAGGAGATTAACTACTTCCTGGAAAAAATTAATCTCCCACAGCTGTCTAAGGAACAAATAGATAGTTTACTAACACTCCAATCACCATAACAGAAATACAAAAGGTTATAAAGCAACTTCCTTTAGGGAAGTCTCCTGGTCCTGACGGACTTACGAACCTATATTATAAAACATTCAGTAATATCTTATCCCCCAGCTTACTCAAATTTTATTTGGGCGTAGTGGACAGCGGAAAATTTCCCACAGAAAACCAAAAAGCGCTAATAATCACCCTTCCCAAGCCAGGCAAGACCCAGGATGTCCCCCAAAACTACCGCCCGATATCGCTGTTAAACAGTGATATGAAAATATATGCAAAAATCTTTGCTTAACGTTTAGCCCCAATAATGACCAAATTAATATGCGATGATCAAACAGGTTTCGTTAAGGGCCGTCAGGGTACAGAAAATACCAGGCGCCTAATAAATATTGTACACTACTTGGAAAAAACTGGGGAGGAGGCGCTGGTTCTCTCGTTGGACGCCGAGAAGGCGTTCGACCGGGTCAACTGGTCCTATGCCTTCTCGGTGCTTCGGAGGTTGGGATTTGTTGGACCTATTGATAGGGCCATTGGCGCTATTTTTTCAGCACCAACGGCTCAGGTTTTTGCTAATGGATCCCTGTCATCTCCATTCCAAATACTTAATGGAACCCGACAGGGATGTCCGTTATCCCCGCTTCTTTTTGTTTTGACGTTGGAGCCGCTGGCTACTGCCCTTAGATCGTCTGAAAATATTAAGGGGATAGCTATTGGAGAAGAGAAACATACTCTTTCCCTCTATGCAGACGATATAATATTAACGGTATCTGACCCTCTGGTCTCTCTCCCTAATATTCTACTCACCCTAGAAAAATTCGGAAGAATCTCTTATTATAAATTAAACACTAATAAAACACAAGCTCTCCCAATTAATGTTCCTATAGAAAAATCTAACCAACTAAAATCTTTATATCCCCTTGATTGGCAAAACTCAAAAATTTCTTACCTAGGCATCTCCCTGACATCTCCAGTCAAAAACCTGTATAATGAAAACTATGTGCCGCTTTTACATACATTGAGATCCGACATAACTCAATTTAACAAGGTAGAACTTTCATGGCTTGGTAGACTCAATGCATTTAAAATGTTTTTGCTCCCTAAATTGATGTATATATTTCGTAATGTTCCCATAGGTGTGCCAAAGAAGTTCTTCTCCTCTACCAGAACCATATTATTAACATATTTATGGGGTTCCAAGAGACCCAGAATCTCATACAAATTACTTTATAAACACAATTCAGCAGGCAGAATTGGATTACCAGATATTGAATTGTATCACAGAGCTATTATTATGTCTCAAACTTACGCTTGGTTTAAAAACAGCACAACTCCTCCTTGGATGACTATTGAGCAGTGCTTGGTCAAACCATATACACTAAAATCTCTAATGTATGCGTATCTATGGCACCTACCCACCCCAAAAATTTGTTCATGCACCACAATGGCAGGGTTAAAAACCTGGATTGTGTCACATACTGCAGTAGGCAAAAGACAAAATATTATATTACCTCATGTGCCATTGGATGTACTTCATATTGCTATTCCTACGATAGACTTAGCTAACTGGATCTCACGTGGCCTATCTGAAGTAAACCAGTTGTTCCGAGAGGGCATTCTCCACTCGTACTTAGAACTACAAAATACTTATGATTTACCCAAAGAAGACCTTTATAAATTTTTAAAGATAAGACACTACCTAATGACAAAGAAACACACCTCCTTGAAATATAGTTCGGAGCTCACACGACTATTTAACTTGCAACCGAAAGGCATTAAACATATATACAATCTACTAGGTAACCTAATGATGTTTGAGCCTATAGGCCCCTTTGAAAAATGGGTGTCAGAACTAAATATATCACCTTCCGGAAATGATTGGAAACAAGCTTTTCGTTGGTCACATAAAGCCCTCCACTGCGTCTCACATGTTGAGAATAGCATTAAAACCAGACTACAATGGTATTACACCCCTCTAAAACTTCATAAAATGTTCCCCTCTTCCTCGCAAATGTGCTGGAGGAATTGTGGTAATGAAGGGTCTTTAATACATGTTATTTGGAGTTGCCCTCTCTTGACTAAGTACTGGTCAGAAGTTTTGGATATAATCCACGAAATCTTCAGATATCCAATGCCTATTACACCACAGCTAGCGATGTTATTTCTGGGAATACAAAATATTGTACCTCAACACAGATTACTATTCTGCCTGCTCATAACAATAGCACAATTACTAATTACTAGACGTTGGAAAACACCTGATATACCATCCAAAACTGAGCTGGTTCAGGAGATAAACAGATCTTATAAATACGAGGAGGCTATAGCCTATGGCAACAATACTATTGTCAAATTTAGAGAGATGTGGTCACCATGGACGTCAAGTTCACTCTTTTCACCTTAATATTCTTCTAATAGTTTTTACCATTTGTTTATTATTTGTTTATGAACATAGGATAACTGCGTGTATGAACACAATACATGCAGAATTACCATATTGTTATGAATAACACCTAAAGACACACATTGCTTGAATATATGTCATACTGTGTTTTTTGTTTACTTTTCTTTGCCTTTCTTTATACTTTAACTATATAATGTGCTGAAAATATTTTTCCTTTTTGATTGCAAAACTTGCTATGTATGCAATAATTTATGGAGAAAATTCAATAAAATATATTGAAACAGAAAACCTCTCCTGCTCTGGACAGTTCCTTACATGGACAGAGGTGGCAGCAGAGAGCACTGTCTCTGCCTGGAAAGAATACACCACTTCCTGCAGGACATACAGCAGCTGATAAGTATGGGAAGAGATTTGGTGACCTTAAGATTTTTTTAAATTTAAGTAAACTACAAATCTATATCACTTTCCAAAACCAGTTGACTTATAAGAAAAAAGGTTTTCGTTGGAGTTCCCCTTTAAAACATTATCCAATTTGCCAGCAGTCTGTTACGTAATGGGAGAAGCTGAACAGATTCATATATCGTTTTTCTAGATTTCGCATAACTTGTTTATTACTGAATTAAATCTGGGTTAGGAGTCCAGTGGGCGGTCCTAATCAATGACTGACAGCCATCTGTCTGTACACCTACACAGAAGAAGCTGTCAATCACTAAGTGGACTCTGTGGTTTGCCAACAGTGCCCGCACCACACAGATATGGAAGCAGTCGGTTCTGTTAAAGGGATTAGAAGAACATGACCGCTTTCTACCAAAGACAGCACCACTCTTGTCCTTTGTTTGGATGTGGGTTCTGCAGCAGAAGTTTATTGAAGTGAATGGAGCCGAATTGTAATACTACAAACAACCTAAAGACAAGGGTGGCGCTGTTTTTGCAAGAAAGTAGCTGTGTCTTATAGGATTTTATGTTAAAGGTCCTATGTATGCCCAGAAAACTTTTATAGGGAATCTGTCATCTCTCAGGCATGAACTGTGATTGTACAAATCTTGACCCGCTGTATAAAAAAAAACACAGCAGCCGGGGTCATATCTGAGAGCTGACAGATTCCCTTTAAACGTGGGATTAAGCGTGGCGGAGAGATGGCATCTGTACTCTGGTTAAAATAGACATGACATCATCGTTCCACACACTCAGCAGATCCCTTTCATCCATACCAGCCGCAGTAATGCACTGGTATGACTAGGGGGAGCCAGTGAGCAAATAGGATGTAAAAACACTGACTCCTGGGGCCCCCACCACTTCAGTACTGGATAGAATCCATGTGTCATGCTCTGTGACCCATGCCAACCAATGTGTGAGCTGGGTAGCTACTTAAGAGTACTCACCTCCCTGGCTCCCCTGCAGCTCCAGCTATGACGTGACAATCATCTCGCTGCTTCCTGCTTCTGAGATGGAGACATCATGGCAGTGTCGGCCCGCTGATGTCTTACCTCAGTCAGGAGGAAGTGGAGGATTGTGAGACATCACACTGGGTGCAGCAGGAGTCCCAAGTAATTACGGCCTATTTTTCCTACATCTGTATAGCCCCTTTAATTGTGGATTTGTTGCATTTTTTACGTCAAACTCACAGGCCTCCAGCTGTTGCCCTACAGTTCCATTATGCCTAGCTTTCACATTGGCTGTCCAGGCATGATGGGAATTGTAGTTTTGCATCAGCAAAATTGCACAAAAGTTGGAGTGGGTGTGGTTTACTGGGAGGGGTGTGGCCCAAACCTGCCATCTATACATGCACACATGATTCACTCACAGACAGCCCAAATTTATTAAAGGGGTTCCCCAAGATTATTGCAAAAACAGCGCCACCCCTGTCCTCAGGTTGTGGGTGGTATTACAGTTCAGCTCCATTCACTTTAATGGAATTGAGCTGCAAAACCTTTACCTAACCTTAGGACTGGAAAGGTGCAAGTTTTTCTAAGCCTGGATAACCCCTTTAAGAAGTACATGGCCTTTAATAAATTTAGCGCAGTTAACTCCAACAATGTAATTTTTTGTGTGTGTATAAACACTAGGGATGAGCGAACCAGCTGCTGCCTAGGCGGCGGTCCTCAGGCTGTATCCACCCTCTCCACGGCGCGGACAGACAGCGGGAATCAGGTTCATACTACCCAAACCTCAGCTGGTACGCTCATCCCTAATAAACACATCTCTACGTTCCGGATAGAGAGACGTATACGGCAGGACAAAGTTCAGAGTAGGTATATACATTCTTAGGGCTTTCCCGACCTTTGACCCAGAGACGCCAGGACGGGCCATTAAGCTATTTCAAGGGGAAAGTTAAAGTATTGATAATCAAATAACCTGACTCAGACCAACAGGTCGGACCAGACCCGCCTGCTGCTAGTCAGGGTTGTCACCACACTACTTAACCCTTTCCATCCCAGCCGTACAGGAATGGGCTCAATCTATAGAGCTAGTATCTTATTGCATGCGATGGTATTAGACAATTGCCATGTCGGTATTCTATAGCCGTGGTTTCCATCATCTTCCTGGAGTAGTCCCTAACACAGTGCAGTGCTGGGAGTTGTGGTACAAAGACACATTAGAGACCGATAAATCGTCTACTATACGTTACAAAAGACCGGTGTCTATCATGGAGGCCGGATAAAGCAACGGCTACGGGGCTGATAACAGATAGCGTCCAACTATAGATGATGATTATTATTAAAATTCGCAGGTCTCTACCATAGCACTGTCCCTTTAAGAGAGATTTGTTTGCTTTCACCTATAGCGACTCTATATACAGTCGGCACGGTGATACGTGTCCAGCTCCCAGCCTGATATATAAGAGACCAGGATATATTATAGATACAGTGTAACCTATGGAGAGAGAAGGATAGAGTACCTCTAGGACAGGCAGGGTCTCCTGTGGTCTGCAGTGGAGTCTGAGCCGAGAAGTTGAGTGGATCCTCCCAGGAAGAGGAAGCGCCCGTCCTCATCACCCAGCCCAGGTTCAAAGGCTGAGAATGTGTCCCACCCTCTGCTGGCTCTCTATATAGAGAGAGACCCACAGCACAAACACTCACCAAAAACTCAGACTCACTGGTTTTTATTCTGAATATAAATATATATATGTATGTATGTATGTAAAAGTTGCATTGTGTCTGTCCGTCAGCATTGCCCCTTTAACTCTTTCATGACCACAGTAAACGATAGATGCTTCTTTGTAATTATCATCAGCTGGGGGCTCCACAGCCCAGGTGTTTCCCATACACCTTCAGTCTTGTGAATGGGGAGCCGCTGCCAGATACCGGGGGTGGTGGCTTATCTCCAGAAAACAGAAGGGGCAGGTAACTAAAATCCAATACGCCTGATAAAGTTAGGAGACCTCCATATACATTAGAGTCGGACGGTGGAGAAACATGGATTTATCACAAGCCTCCATCGTAAAGTCTATGCAGCACGAAATACAGAGCCGGATGGACATGAGCGTAACATTGAGTTTATTGGGTCCATCAGGTTTTTCATTCATGTCCATGGTTTTAAAGGGGTTGTCCAGCGAAAATCTTTTTCTTTCAAATCAACTGGTATCAGAAAGTTATACAGATTTGTAATTTACTTCTATTTAAAAATCTCAAGTCTTCCCATACTTATCAGCTGCTGTACATCCTGCAGGAAGTGGTGTATTCTTTCCAGTCTGATACAGTGCTCACTGCTGCCACCTCTGTCCATGTCAGGAACTGTCCAGAGCAGGAGAGGTTTTCTATGGGGATTTGTTACTTGCTCTGGACAGTTCCTGACATGGACAGAGTTGGCAGCAGAGAAGTGGAAAGAATACACCACTTCCTGCAGGGCATACAGCAGCTGATAAGTAGTGATGAGCGAATAGTATTCAATCGAATAGCTATTCAACCTATTCAATTGTAGTCGAATATTCGAGCAATAACGCTTGACAGGATGGGAGGATGAAAATGTGTGGAGGATGCAGCAAGGCGAGGAGGAAGCGTGTCCTCCTCCCGCGCCTCATTTATCATGATTTGGGTAAATCTGGAAGCAGGTGTTGATTTGTTGGACCAGACACCTCTTCCATTTACACAGAAAGATTATCTGCCAAAGATTTGAAGCCAAAGCCAGGAACAGACTATAAACAGAGATCAGGTCCTAAAGGAAAGTCTGAGATTTCTCCTCTTTTCAAATCCATTCCTGGCTTTGGCTTCAAATCTTTGGCAGATAATCTGTCAGATAATCTTTCTGTGTAAATGGACCCAGAGGGTGCGTGCACACTACAGTATTCCCGTGTATGACCCGTGGCGGATTCCGTCGCTCGTACCCGCACACTATTCTATGCACGGGCGGATTCCGCATTCCGCCGAAAGAATTGACATGTCACTTCTTTCGGCGGAATGCTGAATCCGCCCGTGCATAGAATAGTGTCAATGACACGGGCAGAGATGCGTGCGGTACGAGCGGCGGAATCCGCCGCGGGTCATACGCAGGAATTCCGTAGTGTGCACGCAGCCTAAGTGACCCCAACTGAGGCAAAGGGGGTGGGGCCCAATTCGTACCTGAGTCTTAATAAATGTCCCTTTATGCTAAAGAGTTTATCCAGTGTTAGAAAAACATGCACGCTTTCTTCCAGAAACAGCACTTCTCCTGTCCTCAGTTTGGGTGTGGGGTTTTATAGCTCCGTTCTATTTGAAGTGAATAAAGCTGGACTGTAATACCACACACAACCTGAGAACAGGGGTGGCGCTGTTTTAGCAAGAAAGCAGTTGTGCTTTGTTCAAATCCTGGATAACCCCTTTAAATAGGTTTTTTCACATGTTAACAAAAAAAGGGGCATGTTCACACCAGGCAAATCTGTGTCAGAATCCATGCACATGCTGCAAAAACTACCCAGTGTTACCTATCTGCTGCATGCAAACAGTGCTATCATTTTGCCTACAATTATTTTTTCTTTATCAATCGTAAATTAAGGTCTGATTATTATTATTTACTGTGTTGCTGATTTATTATGAGTATATTAAGGTTTGTTTATTATTTTTTATTATATTGATGAGGATGATGGTGATTATTATTATTATTATTATTATTATTATTACTACTACACCATATACATCCCTTTATTTCTGTCCCCCCTTCAGGGTTTCTGATGATCTCTGACCAGTAGACATGTGACTGACCACTTTTTACATTGAGGCTATATTCCGTTGTAGTTTACACAGCGTGTTTTATTTTTTAGTGCACATTTTATAGGGGTATTCCAGTGAAAATCTTTTTCTTTCAGATCAACTGATGTCAGAAAGTTATATAGATCTATAATTTATTTTTATTTAAAAATCTCGTCTTGCAGTACTTATCAGCTGCTGTATGTCCTGCATGAAGTGGTGTATTCTTTCCAGTCTGATACAATGCTCTCTGCTGCCACCTCTGTCCATGTCAGGAACTGTCCACAGCACGAGAGGTTTTCTATGAGGATTTGCTACTGCTCTGGACAGTCCCTGATATGGACAGAGGTTGCAACATTTCTGTACACCTCCCAGATGTCCCTCTCTCTATGCAGTGCATGTAATACGTCCTTCCTAGGAAGCCACTGATGTTCTGTATCCTGCCGTCTCTCCCTATTTTACCATGTGCGAGTGACAGATCCTGCCACACACACAAGCACAGGCCGGATCTTCAGGACCGGTTTATCCTGTATCACTTGTTTCCTTTTGTTTCAATTATCAACATGGCAAAAATAAAGAAAAAAGTAAAGAAAGTATATATTATCTAACCTGTGAGGAGAAGGATAAAAATCACCATCTACATCAATATCTACATCCTGCCAGGCTTGGAGAATGGCTAATAGGTATGAACATTGATGTGGACCAGTCATTATTTTTTTCCCACCAGGCAATTCACAGATTGAATTGCATCTGGCCCACCGCACTAGATTATAATATGGGTGGTCTGGACAGCCGCTCGGACCACCCATAGTATAATCTTGTAGGCACAGACAGTTTTTAGCCTGCAGCCTAGGAGTTTGTGAGCGGTTTCCCAACACCGGCTTTGCAGTGACGTCATCACACACCTCCTGCGCTGGGCGAGTCCAAACTAATGGGATAAGTATGGGGGGCTGTATCCAGGGGTAGGGTGGTTTCCGGGGGGCCGTCCACGGGTGACAGGTTCCCTTTAACAACTGTTCTAGGGGCTGGTTACTGTATAACAGACTATGGGGGAGGGCTGGCTACTATATAAGAGACTATAGGGAGGGCTGGCTACTATATAAAAGACTGCGGGGGAGGGCTGGCTACTATATAACAGACTATGGGGGAGGGCTGGATACTATATAAGCCTGGCGGAGGGCTGGCTACTATATGAGACTATTAGGGAGGGATGGCTACTATATAAGAGACTATTGGGGAGGGCTGGCTACTATATCAGAGACTATGGGGGAGGGCTGGCTACTATGTGAGACTATAGGGGGAGGGCTGGCTACTATATAAGACTATGGGGGAGGGCTGGCTACTAAATAAGAGACTATGGGGGAGGGCTGGCTACTATATAAGAGACTATGGGGGAGGGCTGGCTACTATATGAGACTATAGGGGGAGGGCTGGCTACTATATAAGAGGCTATGGGGAGGGCTGGCTACTATACAAGACTATGAGGGAGGGCTGGTTCTATATAAAAGACTATGGGGGAGGGCTGGCTACTATATGAGACTATAGGGGGAGGGCTGGCTACTATATAAGACTATGGGGGAGGGCTGGCTACTATATAAGAGACTATGGGGGAGGGCTGGTTCTATATAAAAGACTATGGGGGAGGGCTGGCTACTATATGAGACTATGGGGGAGGGCTGGCTACTATATGAGACTATGGGGGAGGGCTGGCTACTATATAAGAGACTATGGGGGAGGGCTGGCTACTATATAACAGATTTAGGGGAAGGCTGGCTACTATATAAAAGACTACGGGAGAGGGCTGCCTACTATATGAGACTATGGGGGAGGGCTGGCTACTATATAAGAGACTATGGGGGAGGGCTGGCTACAATATAACCGACTGGGGGAGGGCTGGTTCAATATAAAAGACTACGGGAGAGGGCTGCCTACTATATGAGACTATTGGGTGGGCTGGCTACTATATAAGACTATGGGGGAGGGCTGCCTACTATATGAGACTATGGGGGAAGGCTGGCTACTATATAAGACTATGGGGGAGGGAGGGCTGGCTACTATATAAGACTATGGGGGAGGGAGGGCTGGCTACTATATAAGACTATGGGGGAGGGCTGGCTACTATATGATACTATGGGGAGGGCTGGCTACTATATGGGACGCGTGGGGGGCTGGCTACTATATGGGACACGTGGGGGGCTGGCTACTATATAAGAGACTATGGGGAGGGCTGGCTACTATATAAGACTATGGGGAGGGCTCGCTACTATATAAGAGACTATGGGGGAGGGCTGGCTATTATATAAGAGACTATGGGGAGGGCTGGCTACTATATAAGACTATGGGGGAGGGCTGGCTACTATATAAGAGACTATGGGGGAGGGCTGGCTACTATATAAGAGACTATGGGGAGGGCTGGCTACTATATAAGAGTCTATGGGGGAGGGCTGGCTACTATATAAGAGACTATGGGGGAGGGCTGGCTACTATATAAGAGACTATGGGGGAGGGCTGGCTACTATATAACAGACTGGGGGAGGGCTGGTTCTATATAAAACTACGGGAGAGGGCTGCCTACTATATGAGACTATTGGGTGGGCTGGCTACTATATAAGACTATGGGGGGGTGCTGGCTACTATATAAGACTATGGGGGAGGGCTGGCTACTATATGGGACACGTGGGGGGCTGGCTACTATATAAGAGACTATAGGGAGGGCTGGCTACTATATAAGACTATGGGGGAGGGCTGGCTACTATATAAAAGACTACGGGGGAGGGCTGGCTACTATATGAGACTATTGGGGAGGACTGGCTACTATATGAGACTATGGGGGAGGGCTGGCTACTATATGAGACTATGAGGGAGGGCTGGCTACTATATAAGACTATGGGGAGGGCTGGCTACTATAAGAGACTATGGGAAGGGCTAGCTACTATATAAGACTATGGGGGAAGACTGGCTACTATATAAGAGACTATGGGGGAGGGCTGGCTACTATATGAGACTATGAGGGAGGGCTGGCTACTATACAAGAGACTATGGGGGAGGGCTGGCTACTATATAAGAGACTGGGGGAGGGCTGGTTACTATATAAGACTATGGGGGAGGGCTGGCTACTATATAAGAGACTGGGGGGAGGGCTGGCTACTATATAACCGACTGGGGGAGGGCTGGTTCTATATAAAAGACTATGGGGGAGGGCTGCCTACTATATAAGACTATGGGGGAGGGCTGCCTACAATATGAGACTATTGGGGGAGGCTGGCTACTATATGAGACTATGGGGGAGGGCTGGCTACTATATGATACTATGGGGAGGGCTGGCTACTATATAAGACTATGGGGGAGGGCTGGCTACTATATAAGAGACTATGGGGGAGGGCTGGCTACTATATAAGAGACTATGGGGGAGGGCTGGCTACTATATAAGACTATGGGGGAGGGCTGGCTACTATATAAGAGACTATGGGGGAGGGATGGCTACTATATAGGAGACTATGGGGGAAGGCTGGCTACTATATAAGAGACTATGGGGGAGGGCTGGCTACTATATAAGAGACTATGGGGGAGGGCTGGCTACTATATAAGAGTCTATGGGGGAGGGCTGGCTACTATATAAGAGACTATGGGGGAGGGCTGGCTACTATATAAGAGACTATGGGGGAGGGCTGGCTACTATATAAGACTATTGGGTGGGCTGGCTACTATATAAGACTATGGGGGGGGGCTGGCTACTGTATAAGACTATGGGGGAGGGCTGGCTACTATATAAGAGACTATGGGGGAGGGCTGGCTACTATATAAGACTATGGGGGAGGGCTGGCTACTATATAAGAGACTATGGGGAGGGCTGGCTACTATATAAGACTATGGGGGAGGGATGGCTACTATATAGGAGACTATGGGGGAAGGCTGGCTACTATATAAGAGACTATGGGGGAGGGCTGGCTACTATATAAGAGACTATGGGGGAGGGCTGCCTACTATATAAGAGTCTATGGGGGAGGGCTGGCTACTATATAAGAGTCTATGGGGGAGGGCTGGCTACTATATGAGACTATGGGGGAGGGCTGGCTACTATATAAGAGACTATGGGGGAGGGCTGGCTACTATATAACAGACTGGGGGAGGGCTGGTTCTATATAAAAGACTACGGGAGATGGCTGCCTACTATATAAGACTATTGGGTGGGCTGGCTACTATATAAGACTATGGGGGGGGGGGGGGCTACTATATAAGACTATGGGGAAGGGCTGACTACTATATGGGACACGTGGGGGGCTGGCTACTATATAGGAGACTATAGGGAGGGCTGGGTACTATATAAGAGTATGGGGGAGGGCTGGCTACTATATAAGAGACTATGAGGGAGGGCTGGTTACTATATAAGAGACTATGGGGGAGGGCTGGCTACTATATGAGACTATGAGGGAGGGCTGGCTACTATATAAGAGACTATGGGGGAGGGCTGGCTGCTATATAAGAGACTGGGGGGAGGGCTGGTTACTATATAAGACTATGGGGGAGGGCTGGCTACTATATAAGACTATGGGGGAGGGCTGGCTACTATATAAGAGACTGGGGGAGGGCTGGCTACTATATAACCGACTGGGGGAGGGCTGGTTCTATATAAAAGACTATGGGGGAGGGCTGCCTACTATATGAGACTATGGGGGATGGCTGGCTACTATATGAGACTATGGGGGGGCTGGCTACTATATGAGACTATTGGGGGGGCTGGCTACTATATGGGACACTTGGGGGGCTGGCTACTATATAAGAGACTGGGGAGGGCTGGCTACTATATGGGACACTTGGGGGGCTGGCTACTATTTGGCCACTATTGGGTGGGCTGGCTAATATGTGGGGCAATTTTGCTTAGGTTGGCTACTACATGGGGCAATATTGGGCGAGTCGCCTATTACATGGGTTGGGGATTAATCATAGCAATTTATCATGTCTTTTATCATAGTGCACAGCGCTGGGAGACGCACTCCACTGACAGTACCAGGAACAACGCACGCTGCTCTGACAGTGCTAGAACTGCCGCATGCGCTCTTCAATACTTATCAGGGTCGGCCCGCGACTTTGTCCAATTTTTTAATTTTGTCCCACCGTGTATTTGAGTTTCACACCCCTGATGTAAACGCACTAGGCAGAGAAGACAGCAGACGTTCACTTTGAAGAGTCTCTGGGCTGTATGGCTGTATATATTGATGATATATGATGATACAGTGATGATATATGTGATTAGAATATTAAAGAGAAAGGAAAAGTTTATTTGGGAAAACTGTACAGTTGTGTGAAGGCTCTAGGACCCTGTTGGCGCCGCCAGCCTGTGTAAGAGATGAGATACAGTGTGACGCCTTCAGCCTGAATAAATGATGAGATACGGTTGGCCATGGTGGTATACAGCTCCTGGCGTCTTGCGGCACATATCCCCACAGATGTTGCAGCTGGGCGGCCTGTAGATCCCGCACATCCTATCATTGCGGATAAATCTGGTGACCCGGCTGCCAAACAAGGGGTTACAGTCTGGTGGAGACATTTCTGGGAAACCCGTGCTGTGTGTGGGAGCATTATCCTGCAGCTGGAAGCCATGAGAGACAACACATGTGACTGCACCATGCTCTGTACATATCATTGAGCTCTTAGTATCCTTGTATCACTACTAGGAGGGAACACTGTCCTGTATGATGGCTCCTACATCATCACACCAGCAGGGGGCAGTGTGTCCGCCCTACATCATCACACCAGCAGGAGGCAGTATGTCCAGCCTACATCACACCAACAGAGAGCAGTGTGTCCACCCTACTTCGTCACATCAGCAGGGGGCAGTGTGTCTACCCTAGAACATTACACCAGCAGGGGGCAGTGTGTTCATTCTACCTCATCACATCAGCAGGGTGCAGTGTGTCCACCTTACATCATTACATCAACAGAGAGCAGTGTGTCCACCCTACTTCGTCACATCAGCAGGGGGCAGTGTGTCTACCCTAGAACATTACACCAGCAGGGGGCAGTGTGTTCATTCTACATCATCACATCAGCAGGGGGCAGTGTGTCCACCTTACATCATTACATCAACAGAGGGCAGTGTGTCCACCCTACATCGTCACATCGGCAGGGGGCAGTGTGTCCACCCTACAGCATTACACCAGCAGGGGGCAGTGTGTCCACCCTACAATATCACACCAGCAGGGGGCAGTGTGTCCACCCTAAATCACCACACCAGCAGAGGGCAGTGTGTTTTCCATATCATCACACCAGCAGGGAGCAGTGTGTTCTCCACATCATCACACCAGTGGGGAGCAGTGCCCCCCCCCACACACACACACATTTCATCACACCAGCAGGGGTCAGTGTGTGCTCCACATTTTCACACCAGTGGGGGCAGTGTATCATCCTAACATTATCACACCAGCAAAGGGTAGTGTGTCTTCCCCACATCATCACACCAGCAGGGGGCAGTGTGTCCTCCCCACATCATCACACCAACAGGGGGCAGTGTGTCCCACCCACATCAGTATGGGGCAGTGTGTCCTCCCCACATCATCACATCAGCAGGGGACAGTGTGTCCTCCCCACTTCATCACATCAGCAGGAGTGTCCTCCTCACTTCATCACACCAGCAGGGGTGTCCTCCTCACATCATCACACTAACACCCACCTGTGGCGTCTCTATGTCTTTCAATAGTGATGGTTAATGTGGAATTTAGATTATGAGCCCTGTACAGCGCTACAGACTATGTTGGTGCTATATTAATAAAGGCATTATGATGACTTTTGACAGTGATCTAATCTGGTCATGGTATCCTGCCTGTCTGTAACCATATTACAGCACGTTCCTGCCATTACAGATGGGACTGGCAGAAAGCGTAATTAGTCCAGTCTCCTCAGCGGAGAGAGGAAACATGGCTGCACTTACCGCCGAGAGGTCTCCAAAGGTCACGGATTCACAGGAAGGAAATTGTCATTGCATTACATGATCCATAAAGATGATTGTAGCGGCAGCAAGTCAGGAAGCCGATAATCTAATTTATCATCTTAATGGATGCACTTCATAAATAAGTAATCACTGAGGTTATTTATCTTCCTGTAAAACAATTGAAAGGGGAAGAAAATATTCCTCAAATTCCAGATTCACATAAAGCAAACCGCAGGCTGCGCTGTGTCCCAGACATGAAGCCTGACAGCCGCCCTGGTGCAGGAGAGATTCCGGATCTGATAGTCCGAAAGTCTAGAGGATACATCCATCCATAGTCACAGCTGCCACCCTGGCTACTATCAGGGAGCCCCAGAAATCCAGGGGTTACAGATGAGGCGTTACAGATCATGTGACCTCTGTCTCAGAAGGGAGTGGGAGGACAGGGGAGTGGAGACAGAGTGGACCAGGAAGTGAGGATTTTCAGCAGCTTCAGGGTGTTAATCAGGATGGGCGGCAGACAAATGGTCAAATTCATGTAACAGAAACCTATTACTCACCAACTTAGATGATGGGTGATGATTGAACAGGATTAAATCTTTCTTAACCAGAGTTCCCCTTTAAGACTCCCATACACTTTAGACTTTAAGCAGCTGAACCTGCCACTTGCAGCAGATTCAGCCATCAATCTAAGGTGTATGGGGTTCTCTGCCCTGCCGCCAAACGTTCCTGTGTATGGAGAGGACGGGTGGCGGGCGGGTGGGATGGATGGATTGTTCGGGCCTTTAGTTATTGAAAGTGTTTAGGGACCTTAACTCATGGAATTGGTCATAGACTCAATGACATAGTGGTATTACTGCGCATATAGGTCAGGTTTGCCCTTAAAGGGGTTATCCAGCGCTACAAAAACATGGCCACTTTTCCCCCTACTGTTGTCTCGAGTTTGGGTGGGGTTTGAAACTCAGTTCCATTGAAGTAAATGCAGCTTAACTGCACCTGAACTGGAGACAACAGTAGGGGGAAAAGTGGCCATGTTTTTGTAGCGCTGGATAACCCCTTTAAGGTTGTTCTCTGCTTTTGACAACCAATATGTGTTAGAGGGATTCTGCTAAAAAGAAAAAGAGGTGAATATGAGATTCCACTTCAGTCTAAACTGGACAACCTGTTTAAAGGGAAAGTGTAATCTGAAATTTACCTACTGATTAAATTACGTTTCTATCACTAATATAATTTTTGGTATTTTTTTTTCTTCAAATTTTCCAATTTACTATCTATGTTTTTAAATAGCCCTGAAAATTTGCCGTTTCCATTCTCACCACTAGATCTAAAACTGAACTGAGATTTCCTGTTCTGTCTTAGATTATAAGGAGGAGACTATAGATGAAGCTCACTGCTCAGCCTCTCCCTCTCTGTGGAATGACCTCTTTAACAGTCACAGAGCATGCCCAGTAATGTTTCCCATTCATTTAATCTATATCTCTTGTTATCTATGTCCATGGAGCTTGTAAAGCATATCACTGAATGCTGTTACAGACAGCTCAGGCAAGATGGCTGCTCCCATAGTAATGTGCGAAAATGTGAAATGTGTAAAAAAATGACAGAAAGTAGAATCAAATTAGAACATGTTTCAGTGTTTGGCTCCAATCATTAAAAAAAAAAAAAAAAAAAAGATGATACATTACCTTTAAGGATTATGGGAAAGCTGGGTAGCAAAACAACCTTGATATACGATGATACCCAGCTTCTATGTTACTGCATGTCAAAGCAGAGTTAATCTAGTAATGTGCCCCCATTAGAATAGTAGGGTAGGGCAGAAATCATACGGAAGGGCATTTAGTGCAGTCTCACCGGGGTCATTAACTTTATACATCATTTTACTGCATCTCATTTTATGGTCGCTTGTTAACATATTGAAAATAAAGCTTGTGCTTGTGGTCAGTGAAATGGGTGTAAAGTCACATGACCTGGTCCACCATCACATTACCATCCCAGCTATCAGAGACGCCCTGGCCTCCGTCCAGATGATGTGGGCTTAACACTGAGGAGTCTTAACAAGCCACTCGGGACGGGTTATAAAGTATTTGGCAACTTTATAAGTCAGACAATATATAAGAGCAGGCGGTAAATAGGATGAGATCTCTGCACTGGGCCCGACAGGGAGCTGTATACAGGGGGAGAAAAGGGGTCTAGAGAAAAGATAAGGATACAAAGAAGGCAAGGGTTAACCTCAAGGCCCTATTCCACAGAACGATTATTGTCCATATTCGGACGATAATCGTCCCATGGAAACGATTATTCACTGTTCACTGATTGTTCAGACAACAATGAGCAATTTCATGGCTTATCTTCTGACCATTAGTCCTGGCTCCCGCTCCGAGTACTGATCTGGGGCAAAGGCTCAAGTAATTGTCCTCCCCTTCTATATACTGTAAGTACCTCCAGCTTCCTCTGCTATGATTATCAGTCCCCATTCTTGTTTGTCCATCTGACAGTTATCAGTCCTCTCCTGATTCCCAGTTAATATTAGGGTACTATTACACAAAGCGATTTTTTGATGATTAACGATAAACGAACTTAAACAACTGCTATGGCGAACAACCTGAAATTGTTCACCCAATTACACGGAATGATGATCGTTATTTATGATCGTTATTGCGTTCGTCCTGTCACCGCCACTGCGAACGACTGAACAACATCTTATTACATGCGAACAATATGCGAATGATCATCGATAAAAATATGTCCAAAAACTATTTCTCGTTGGTCGTTTAATCGTTGTCTGTTATTACACTAAACGATTATCGTTCAAATCTGAACGATCTAACAATTTTTCGAACGATAATTGTTCCGTGTTATACCACCCTTAGTTCCTGTAGTCCCTATTCCTCAGGGTGCTATAAGGGGGCACTCACCTAAACGAGTTGTGCAAATCATAGGCACAGCTCTATAGAAGACATTGTGAAAATGTACATCGCAGCTGTTCCTAGGGCTTACCCCACCGGAGGAAAACATGCAACAGTGTGATCTGGAACGATCACTGGACTAAGGGAAACTCACAGAGGTGGAGAAGCACAGATGTACTATAGTTCCAGAGTATACTTGTGATCAAGGATCATCAAACGATGGAAGTCGGATCGTTCTTTTTATTTGCAACGCGTTTCGGCCTGATACATATAATACAGGCCTTTCTCAAGAAAAAATGTTATGGTAAAGAACCAGATATGCTGTGTCCAGGGTTGTGAACTTGGCAATACAGAAGAATGCAATATTAGTGCATCCTCCTGTATGAGAAAGGCCTGTATTATATGTATCAGGCCGAAACGCGCTGCAAATAAAAAGAACGATCCGACTTTCATTGTGTGATGTTCTTTAATCACAAGTATGCTCTGGCCACTAATGCCGAGAGGTATTAGTGTCAGCCATCGGTGTGAGGTGCAGCAGCTCCTTTCTCTCCATGTCCGTATTTTACTTTTCTCCCCTTTCTGAGTGGCTAGCACTTCTCCTGATAAGACCCTAGTTCTTCCATTCTACCTCCGATGCAGTGGTGAGTGATAAGACCTTGTTCACACTTGTGTTGCTTGGTGGCCGCTTTCTCCACCGGCGGTGCCTGCTGGGTTTGGGGGGGCCCTTGGGGTTTGGTCCTGTGACAATGGGGTTGCAGGGCCATTCCGTAGCCTTCCTTCCCTGCTTGCCCTCGCTTTGAGGGGTTGGCGGTCGCTGACCGACACGGTTTTGATTTAGTTTAGGGACTCATGTGGCCAGAGGACCTGCACGTGGTACATGAGGCAATATGGTTTGAACAAATTATATACCAACATCCTGGAGTTGGTATATACAGAGTCTTTGAAATAGGTATACAGCCATAGGCTGCAGCCATTCCTGGCAGTCCTGATCCCAGTCCTTCATGAGACATTTATAAGTCCCTATTCCTAATAGCCGGCAGCCATCAGTCCTCTTGCGTCACGCTACACTTGAACACGCTCTTTTATCTTTTACAGAAATAGGTCAGGGATAATAGAATCTCCTCTCCCCAGATAAGATGTCAGACAGAAGTCAGATTTCCTGTATTGGACACAATAACCTCCTTCTTAAAAGCCGCCATAGTTGCTTATAAATGGAGGAAATACTATTGAATTGTCCGCAGTCAATAAATCCATGCCCTGAAAGCTTCCTCTCTTCCGGCCCCCGGGGACTGGATTTGTGATGTTTATATTCCAGGGTCGGGCTGTAGGAAATTCCCGGAACTTCTCTCCTATCTGTGTCGGAATTTCTGCATTGAGCAATTTAGCATGTGAGCCCCTCGGGACCGGGACGTCTGCATTACTTCTCATTGGTAGTAATATAATTCCCATGTTAGGCTGCGTTCTCATATGCTAATAGTGTGGGGGCATGAGGACGACTAAATGCTGTGCTGATGATTCCTTACTTCAGGGGTGCACAACCTACGACCCTCCAGCTGTTGCAGAACTACAATTCCCATCATGCCTGGACAGCGTACAACCTATCGTCTAGGACAGGCTTGTCAAACTCATGGCCCTCCAGCTGTTGCAAAACTACAATTCCCAGCATGCCTGGACAGCCAAAGCTTTAGCTTTGGCTGTCCAGGCATGATGGGAATTGTAGTTTTGTAACAGCTGGAGGGCCACGAGTTTGACACCTGTGGTTTAGGGTGACAGCAGCTTTCTGTCTATTCAGTACTTAAAGTGTATCTGTCATTTATAATATTTTTGCAGAAATCAATAGTACAAGCGATTTTAAGAAACTCTGATAGGTTTTATTAGGTGAAATAAACCTCTTTCTGTACTTAAAAAGCTGTTTTACAGCCTCCCCCCTCACTTCTTATCTTTTCATTATCAGGCAAAGTCGTCTACATTACAGAGGAGCATAGTGAAGACAGGTTTGCTGAATCCGTTATAATCTATGGAGGGGGATGAGTGAGCAGGAAAAGGAGACAAACAGCTATGCAGTTTGGAGACTGTCTGGGCACATAAAATGCTGGAGGTCAGAAAGGTCAGTGCTGCTCTGGGAAATTGGTAAGATAAGCTTGCAGGATGATGTGCTGTGAAGGGTTGCCTTTTCTCCTCTCCATGCTCACTCATCCCCCTCGGCCCCTCCCCCCTCCATAGATCATAATGGACAGAAAAGCTGCTTCTTCTGAAGTGAGGTGGGAGGCTGCAAAACAGATTTTTGAGTACAGAAGGAAACTCTTTTGCTTACAGGTACAGAAAGTACAGGGACCGGTGGAATCAGGAAATGTTGGAACAGGAGCTGCATGGGAACAGTATGGTGTACGTAGCCAGTAAAATAAAAAAGTTCATGCTCATTGTACCAATCCCCTGCTGCTCCCATTCTGGCAGTGTCCATATCCAGCCTGTATCTGTACTTCTCGGTCCCTCTCTACAGGGATAGATGGCTGCTGCAATCCAGCCCCAATCCCTGGTCATTACCAGAGTTACCAGGAAGCACCGAAACAGGAGCGGTGAGGTTCAATAACCCATTTTTAAGTATGAATTCAATCCCCTTGGTAAATCTAGGGTAGTATTCTTTAGAAACCACAACTCCCAGCATACCTAGACAGCTGCAGATAAGGATAAACTCCACCCCCTGCAGGTGGAATATAGTATTACATTGTACCATTGAAGTGAATGGTGTGAAAGTAGTTACGGGGACCCCCTCTTTGACATCTATATACCTTAGAGACGTCTTTATGAGAACCGACTTCAGGATATGAGTGATGTGTCATGTAAACCATCCAGGACAGGGGTCTTATGGTATCTCACGGGTCATTCGGTCTAAATGAATGGGACCGCAGCATGGCTGATGAGTCAGGACTGACAGCTCATACAGGGAATCTGTGACCCCCATGAAAGGTCACTTCCTGCCACAATCTATGGTAAAGGAAAGAAAGTAAAGCAGAACTTGTAACCTTATAGACAATGAAACTGGCCGCGGTCTGGAACAAGAATCAAGCTCGATCCTCTTTCACACTCTCGATATACAGATATGTTATAGTATTTCCCCTTTAACTTCAATGGAGAAGTCAAAAATGTGCAAAAATAGCAGTCAGCCATCAGCCACTCCAGGCCACCATGCATATAAGAGATAAAGAGGCTGAACATGCTGACCTCACTATCCAGTGTGCACAGAGGCCTGTCCTTTGGTTGACAGCCTACGCATGTGTATCAGGACTGCCACAATGTAGAATCCATTCTAGAAAACCTTTGCAGATAAGAAAGACATACAAAACCTAGGTGAAAGGCAATTCTCCATAGGATAATAGGGACATGACTTTGGGAGAGGAGGCTATAGTACCTGTAATATGGTGGCTTTATATGGTGGTATAGATTTAGGCAAAGTTAGTAATATCAGTGTGTCAAGTGTGTTACTTTGAGGAAGGTGGGGGTATATGTGCGCCTAGTGTATTACTACGAGGAGGGTGAAGTATATGTGTACCTAGTGTATTACTACGAGGAGGGTGAAGTATATGTGTACCTAGTGTATTACTACGAGGAGGGTGAAGTATATGTGTGCCTAGTGTATTACTACGAGGAGGGTGAAGTATATGTGTACCTAGTGTATTACTACGAGGAGGGTGAAGTATATGTGTACCTAGTGTATTACTACGAGGAGGGTGAAGTATATGTGCGCCTAGTGTATTACTACGAGGAGGGTGAAGTATATGTGCGCCTAGTGTATTACTACGAGGAGGGTGAAGTATATGTTTACCTAGTGTATTACTACGAGGAGGGTGAAGTATATGTACCTAGTGTATTACTACAAGGAGGGTGAAGTATATGTGTGCCTAGTGTATTAATATAAGGAGGGTGGGTATATGTGTGTCTAGTGTATTACTACGAGGAGGGTGGGTATATGTGTGCCTAGTGTATTACTACGAGGAGGGTGGGTATATGTGCGCCTAGTGTATTACTATGAGGAGGGTGAAGTATATGTGTGTCTAGTGTATTAATATAAGGAGGGTGGTTATATGTGTGTCTAGTGTATTACTACGAGGAGGGTGAAGTATATGTGTACCTAGTGTATTACTACGAGGAGGGTGAAGTATATGTGTACCTAGTGTATTACTACGAGGAGGGTGGGTATATGTGTACCTAGTGTATTACTACGAGGAGGGTGGGTATATGTGCGCCTAGTGTATTACTACGAGGAGGGTGAAGTATATGTGTGTCTAGCGTATTAATATAAGGAGGGTGGGTATATGTGTGTCTAGTGTATTACTACGAGGAGGGTGAAGTATATGTGTACCTAGTGTATTACTACGAGGAGGGTGGGTATATGTGCGCCTAGTGTATTACTACGAGGAGGGTGAAGTATATGTGTGCCTAGTGTATTAATATAAGGAGGGTGGGTATATGTGTGCCTAGTGTATTAATATAAGGAGGGTGGGTATATGTGTGCCTAGTGTATTAATATAAGGAGGGTGGGTATATGTGTGCCTAGTGTATTACTACGAGGAGGGCGAAGTAAATGTGTTTTACTACAGAGAGGGTGAAGTACAGTATATGTGTACCAAGCGTATTAATATGAGGAGGTTGGGTATATGTGTGTCTAGTGTATTACTACGAGGAGGGTAAAGTGTATGTGTATTACTACATGGAGGGTGAAGTATATGCGTATTACTACAGGGAGGGGTAAGTATATGTGTATTACTACAGGGAGGGGTAAGTATATGTGTATTACTAGGAGGAGAGGTTTAGGAATAGATGTAACTTCCTGTCTGATGTCTCTTTCATCTGGAGGAAACGTTTCCCTCCTACCTTCCTTGTTTTAATCACAATTCTACATTTTATCTATTACCTGGATAATGATTACTTATTTTTGTATTTTTTATTTGGTTGATGTGGTTATTTATATATCTGATGTCATGTACATTTTTATTTAATGGCAGTTGGTTGAAAAAGCCCTCATTAAGCCATGGTTTCCTAGCGGTTTCCTCCTTAGGGGGTTCTTCCGCTCCTGAGTCCTGAGTTGTGGAAATACTATGTTTAGAAAAACTAGCCCTTTTTTGCCTGCATGGGTCATTTTAAGTCATTTAGGGAGGGTGAAGTATATGTGTATTACTACAGGGAGGGTGAAGTATATGTGTATTACTACAAGAAGGGTGAGGAATATGTACATTACTAGGAAGAGAGGTTTAGGAATAGATGTAACTTCCTGTCTGATGTCTCTTTCATCTCACAGAAGATCTGGAGAATATGTTTCCCTCTCACCTTCCTTGTTTTTAATCACAATTCTACATTTTATCTATTACCTGGATAATGATGACTTATTTTTGTATCTCTTATTTGGTTGATATGGTTATTTATATATCTAATGCCATGTACATTTTTATTTAATGGCAGTTGGTTGAAATAGCGCTCATTAAGCCATGGTTCCCTAGCGGTTTCCTCCTCAGGGGGTTCTTCCTCTCCCGAGTCCTGATTTGTGTAATTACTATGTTTAGAAAAACTATTTTTTGCCTGCATGGGTAATTTCAAGTCATTCACATTACACAACTAATAGTTATAGACAGTTCTATACTCAGACACGTCACATTACCATAAACATCATTTATTTTGATCAATTTCAGAAAGCTACATATTGTTTACAAGTCACTGTTACTGCAGCAATGGAGCCGGGGGACTAAAGACCAAAGTCAGCATTGACCCTGAAGGGGCTTTCCACTAAGGTACCAAGTAGGGATGGACCGAACCGAGTTCGGTTCGGGTTCATAAGAACCCGAACTCTCGGCAATGATTCCCGCTGTCTGCGCTCTCTGTGGAGAGGGTGGATACAGCGGGAGGACCGCCTGGAAAACTGGGATACAGCCATAGCCATAGGCTGTATCCCAGTTTTCCAGGCGGTCCTCCCGCTGTATCCACCAGCTGCACGGAGCGGGCAGACAGCGGGAATCTGATGGCGAGCGTTCGGGTTCATACAAACCCGAACCTCGGCAGTTTCGGACCATCCCTAGTACCAAGGCATCCGGGCACATATACATATATCTCAGGCATCTGTGGCAATCACAACCAAGGTTATCTTCACTTATCCTGTTGCTGGCCAGTGGCAGAGAAAGAGTTAATGTAAACTTTGCATAAAGTAGCTGACGTGTGATTAAGAGCAGAGCATTATGGGAAGACTGTAGGGTGTACAATAAAGATTATCATAAAGGTACTCAAAATACTCTGTACGCTGCAACTTTATTAACCCATTTTATGCTGGGATTTGTAGTTTCTTAATCCATGGAGGTGTAATAAAATGTATGTCAGTTCATGCAAGAAACCAATAGGTCTGACTATGGGAATTGCTGGATTATAGGAATTTTACTTGCATTAGGCTACGACTACACAGGGACACAGGTCAAAGATCACAGTGACGTGACTAAGGACGGTTGCAAAGTGAATGTGATGGCGACTGCAAGTTGCCACCCAGGACTGATTTCTTGTTGCCGTACCTTGCAGATTGTTTGCAGTCACATTTACTTTCAGGCATGTGATGTGATGCAGACATGCGACGTTGTGTGATCATGTGTCATGGGCAACGCTGCCATGTACTAGACTGAAAATTTAAATAGACAATATGATAAAGGACGTACTACCTAGAATAGAAGCTGTTCATGGGCCTCCCTGTACACCAGCGATGAGGAACCTTCCACCCTCCAGCTGTTTAAAAACTACAACTCCCATCATGCGTAGACCGCCAAAGCTTTAGCTCTCCAGGCATGATGGGAATGGTAGCTCTCCAGCAGCTGGAGGGCCGAAGGTTCCCCATCCTTACTGTTACTGTGGGTGATGGAAAGAAAGTGGGTGGGTAATGAATGTTCGTACAGACCAAAGAATCAATTGTTATACCCCTGAGTACGATCTGAGGCCTAAAGAATATATCATAAAATGCTATCTGTAGGAGGGGGAGACGTTGCAGTTCCAACCAAGCCCTGTTGCCAGAGGAGGACACTGATATTAAACCGGTTATCCAAGATTAGAAAAACATGGCGATACACAGCGCCACTCCTGTCCTCAGTTTGTAGCATTGCAGCTCAGTTCCATTGCAGTTAATGGAGCAGAGTTGTAATACCACCCACAACCTTAGGACAGGGGTGGCACTGTTGTTGTTTTTTTTTTTAAATTTAGGATAAACCCTTTAAAATTGTATCAGTGTATCCGTGAGACCTCCTACGTGTCAGATGATTAGAAATCTATAAACTTCACCCACAAATGTCTTTAAAATTCACAAAACCTAAACTGCATATATTTCCCCATAATTTGGGTTATCAGAAACCAGTTTAAAGGAATTGCTGGAAAGGGGTAGTTTTGCAACCGTAGTTGCGAACTGTGCAAAGTTTCAAAACTACATGTAGTTTGCACATCCACACCTCTCCTGTTGCATGCAGAGTTGCAAAATTACAACTCCTAGTATGCAACAGTAGTTGCAGAGGCGCAGAACTACAACTCCCAGAATGCACCTGGAAAATTTAACAAAGTTGCAAAACTACAATACCCAGCATGCCCTGACAGCCATAGTTATAGTACAGCTGGAGGGTCACAGTTTAGAGACCTAGGATAACCCCCTATTGAAATGACAGACCACTATGATCACACACCTTCTACCTGTGTAGAGCTTTATAGTAATACCCTGTGTGCCAAACAGGTAGAGAGAGCGCCAAAGAAATCAATGACCGTCCAGGCACTGACTGTGCAACAACTGATCATCATGTGGGAATTCACTAATGTGGCCTGACAACAAGGGGTTAAATACTAGGAGTGTCATTACTAGACCTTGCCGTACCCAGTTTGAAACATGTGGGACATTCGCAACCCAAAAAGATGTCACTAGGTCCAATATTATGTGCATTATAGCTATGTTTTCTAGAAAGAGATCTCCAAATCCTCTGCATAGACAGTCAAATAGTAAAATGATGGCTGCCTACAGCTACCACTAGGGGGAGCTTACTGCAGTCAATGTATAAATGGACAGTAATCCTTCCTTTAGTGGTGGAACTTTATTGTGTATATGTCCAGTGTCGGACTGGGGTACCTGGGGCCCACCAGAGGAAATGATCCCGGGGGCCCACCAATAAAGGACCAGTGAGAAATGACACGTTAGGCAGTGTTAGTGCAGGTTCTGAGCTGGGGGCCCACCGGAGGATTCTCCGGTACTCCAGTGGGCCAGTCCAACACTGTATATGTCTATGCGGCCGATTTGGACCTTTATATTAGAAAATAAAGCTCTGACCACTATACATAACTTGGAAGCTAATGCCACATTAGTGAATCTCATCCATGATATACTAGGCTGTGTGGTTAAGGATGTATCAATGCGGGAGCGAGTGAAAGAGCAAAAGAAAATACAAAGAAAAATCACTATTATTATGTCCAGTTATCACTTGTGATGCCGCTCCGGGATGTCGACGCGGCGGACCCGCACTTTAGATTTGTAATGATATTCCTTCAAGTAAAGTTTCATGGAAGAAGGGACGGGGAGGGCGTCTATGCCGTCGTAGTTTGTGGAACTGCAGATGACGGTTCGGCATATGTGCTGGAGGGTGAAGGGGAATGTCCTGTGCAAGGGGCTGGAGAGGAGGGGCTCGAAGAACATACAAGAACTGGGGTCTTTGTAATGCTCCAGCAATCCTGTGACATTGGGCGCGTGGAACACGCAGGGGTCATGGGCGTCAAAGCTAAAGTTATGGTTCCACTGCTCGATCCTGGCGTGGAGGGAGCGGCTGTAACGTCTGAAGCTGACAGAAAACAAGTAGTCCTCCTGGGCAGAGTCCCGGAGTAAGAATGTCCCCTCTGGCTTTCCTTCCAATAAGGCCTCGGCTGCATACCTGTCCATCACCCCCCAGTAACACGGGTTATTATTGATCTGAAACAGGTCTGGAACCAGACAATGGACATAATCTATCTGGGTGTGATACTTCGGAGGGGTCGCGGCCTGAAAGATCTCATCATCCGGTTCCCATTTGGGTTTATTCCTCTTTCGAGAACTAGTACAAAGAGTCAGGACTTCGTCGTCCGAGTCAAGGTCGCTGTCCACCTTACTGCTCCTTAAGGCTTTGGTGGTGACCGATTCTACCGTGGCCATGTTTACCTCACAGGATTGGGCCTGTCCCTCTGATAAACTGTCCTCCTCCCCCTCAGCCATGGCTAGAGGTTCCACCCTTGGAGCGTCTTTAACCACGTACTGGGTGTGTGGCTGGCTTACGGGAGCCGTGTGTCTTTTAATAAAGTGCCACCTATAGGCCAGGTCTGATTTCGGGGGGAAGGGGCACTTGTCCAGCATCAGTTCACTTATATGGATTTTCCTTTTGGAAGACAATACGGATTGGTGGCGGCTGCTGCTGCACGTCTTTATGGGGAAGCACTGGCCTACAGCATCTTGTAGCTTCTGCTTCAAAGAGCGACCTAAGAGCTTATGTCCACAGGAGCGATCTAGATCAAGTTCTATGGAGGAACAACTGTGCTTCCTCTCTTGGCTCCTTGCAGGTCCCTCTGCCTTGTCTGAGGCCCGTACAGAGCCCCCATCGGATGCGTGGCCGCCTTTATTTGACCAGGAAAGCTTCTTCCCACTCCAAACATATCCATCTTTCCGGTCTGCGCTGCGACTACGACTCTTCGGCCTGACATCAAGGTCACCGAGCTTCTCCTCGATGTTATCCGCCATGGTTAACCCTCTGGATGCTGCCGATTTTCACTCCTTTCCTGGATTCCAACAGGATCTGTGTATTAAAAAAGAATAAAATATTCAGATAGGAATTTTATTGTTTTTTTTCACCTAATCGTTGGTTAAAATTTCTCACTATGCAACATTTCTGCTTGCTGTCAGTGAATGAGATTCTCTTGTTCACCTTCAAAGGCTGAAAACCTGATTTAGGCCTGGATGACTGCTTGTCACACTGCAGCCTTTGAAGGGGATTCTCAGGCAGTGACAGCAAGCAGAGATCTTAGAAATTGTGAGGAATCAAAGTATATTAGAAATCTGAAAACTTAAATATATTGTTCCTTAACCTGTAGCTCCCCAGCTGTTGCAAAACCACAACTCCCATCATGCCGATGATGGGATCAGTAGTTTCCCGGAGTTGTATAGAGAAGAGGACCAAGCCTGATATACAAACCTGTTTTAGATGTCTGGACTAGGGGTCCATAAGGGACACTGTACTACAATCCAGTTTAGCTGTTGTTAGTCAGTGACCACTCTACGACCGAGCAGCCAGGAGTCTCGCCCTGGAGGTCACACCTGGATGATCATGGCAACCTCACCCTACTATATTATTTATAGCAGTCACTGAGGAAGCTGCTGGACTAAATGATTCCACTGGGCACCTGCCCAGTTCCCGAAACCTCCCGCATCCTTGTGGAAATGACTCACTGGTACTCCCATAGAGAAAGAACATATTGTGAATTTTACAACATTCCCACAATGCTTTGCATGGTATAGACCCCAGCGGTAAACAGAGCGAACGTCATGTACAAAAACACCAAAATTTCCACCTTGCATAAAAAAACCTGTAATGTGATTGACAGCTACAAGTCCTTGTTCACACCTGACGTCACCAGAGTCATCATTCTTAAGGGAACCAAGGGATAATAATTCTCCTTAAAATGAAAGTATCATCAGTACATTAGCTTTAAGCTTTGCACATGGATAGAATGGCGCCAGTATGGGGAAGCCGATGCCGCGGTCTTTCTTTGAACCGCGGCCTGGTTCCCATGTACGGCACTGTTCTATTCCCGGGGGGGGGGGGGGCGCATTGGAGGCAAGCCAGCCCGCCCCTCTATGACGCAACTCCATTAGAATCAATGGGGGAGATTTATCAAAGGGTGTAAAATTTTAACTGGTGCAAACTGCCCACAGCAACCAATCACAGCTCAGCTTTCCTTTCACCAGAGCTGGAAGCTGAGCTGTGATTGGTTGCTGTGGGCAGTTTGCACCAGTCTAAATTTTACACCCTTTGATAAATCTCCCCCAGTGTCTCTAATGTATATAGTCTGTGTCCAATACTGAAGCCCATTTCTATTTGCTTATATAGGACTCAGATTACATGATGGCTTTTGCCATTGTATGGGCTGTAGGGAAGCATGGTAGATTCTTGCAGCTAACTGAAATGCAATGTGAGGCCATGTTCACACACTGTATTTTAGCAATAAACAACAGCCGTTATTGCAACAATTTGAAATTACATTACAGTGTATGGAACCCAACCCAAAAGAAAACTGGATTGATGCAGGTGCATGCAGATCCATCATAGATAGAGATGGCAAAGTTGAAGCTGTATATATGTATACAAACTCCAGACTCTCCCTCAATGGCAGATGTTGGGGGAGATGAGAAGCAGGCTGAATTTTGAACACCCTATCCATTTTACAGGGAAAAGGAGTCAGAAAGAGGTTTTCCCTTGTTTCCTGGTATGTATGTGTATGGGGGTTTGGCTTTCTTATGCAGATTAAATTTTAGAAGCTGATGAGAGGGGGACACTCAGTCTAGGATAATCTTATGCAGCACCCGGCTGAGTTTGTATGGATCAACCATGGTGTAGATCAGACGTGTCAAACATGCGGCCCTCCAGCTGTTGCAAAACTACAATTCCCATCATACGTGGACAGCCGCAGCTTTAGCTTTGGCTGTCAAGGCATGATGGGGATTGTAGTCTTTTAACAGCTGGAGGGCCGCATGTTTGACACCTATGACCTTTGACATTCTAGTGATCATTGGGGCAACCAATCAAACACTTATCTTCCGTAAGGCTCAGTTCACATTGTGCATTTTTATTGCCTTTTTAAACCGCAACAAACTCGCTCATAGTGTGAACAGAGCCCCTGTGATGGTAAGAACGCTCTCTCAGACATCTTATAGCAATAATCTGCTGTACAAGTCCAGGCAAGAACAAGCAAGACAAAAGAGAAGAGAAAATAGGCAGCGGAAAGAAGGGGCAATGTACACAGGCAATAAATAGTTCTGTCTTCCAGTAAAGCACTTTCTAACATTAACCGTTTCCCGCATGTGTACAGCCATGGCGCCCCCGGAGCGCCTGACAAATCCCATTCTCCTGAATGGAGAGAGCGGCAGCTTGTGAATGACTCGGGCGCTCATTCATAGGCGCTCCAGTCACCTACACCATCCGCTCACATCACATTCAGCTTTCTGCTGACTTCATGTAAGAGAGGATGTGCAGGGAATATCAATGAAGCCGCCCGACGGATGATGGGAGAGATGAATGTATGGATTTTATAGGTGCTAACGATCTGGTATAAGCCTTAAAGGGACTGTCCTCTTTTATTAGGCTTTTCAGACTGATGGATTTCTTCAAAAATTCTGCTGTGCCCACCAACCAAGTGACCCTGTATCCACAATCTGCCCCAAATCGTTTATACCACCAGACAGCTGCTTTGAATCCAAGATCTGTCCTGCGGTCCGCTCGGCAGGTGATGCAGTTATTGTCCTAAAGAACAACTTTTAAGCTTGCAGCCCTGTGTCAAATTGGTGTGGACTAGAGTGTCTGTGCCCTAGGCCTGCACCGCCTCTCTGCCCCTCCTCCCCACCCTCTTCATCATTAGGAATGCCCCCGGGCAGGATTTCTCCTAATCATCAATTGTCTGAGCACTGCACATGGGCTTTAACGATGTGCAGTGTTCAGACAAGTGATGAATAGGAAGAAATCCTGCCTGGGGCATTCCTAATAGTGAGGAGGGCAGGGAGGAGGGGCAGAGAGGCGGTGCAGGCCTAGGGCACAGACACTCTAGTCCACACCAATTTGACACAGGGCTGCAAGCTTAAAAGTTGTTCTTTAGGACAATAACTGCATCACCTGCCGAACGGACCTCAGGACAGATCTTGGATTAAAAGCAGCTATCCGAAGGTACAAGTGGTTTGGGGAGGACAGATTGTGGGTACAGAGTCGCTTTAAAGCTAGGCTCACCTCAGCAGAGACTGACCGGACAAAAATGCAGTATTATTTTGTCAGGTTAAAGGGGTTATCCAGCACTACAAAAAACATGGCCACTTTGTTCCAGGGAGAGCCCCAGTCTTATCTCCAGCTTGGGCAGGGTTTTGCTGCTCAATTCCATTGAAGTGAATAGAGCTTAATTGCAAACCGCACCTGAACTGGAGACAACAGTCGTGTTGTCTCTGAAAGAAAGTGACCAGGTTTTTGTAGCACTGGATAACCCCTTTAAATTATGAGATCCATTTGTGTATTAATGCACCGAGGTGAGTTTCCGCCATGAACCAAGCCTTATTTGATGCAATGATATCAATATGGGACTTTATAGTACAAAAGCACTCTGCGTAGTGCCTGCAGTATATAATATAGAAAGGGTTGCCCAAGGTGGACAATCCCTTTAAGCCACTAAAGCACAAGTGTCAAACATGCAACTATCCAGCTGTTGAAAAACTACAATTTCCATCATGCCTGGACAGCCAAAGCTAAAGTTAGAGGGCCGCATGTTTGACACCACTGATTGTCTCCAACATGCTGGACGGGCAGGCTCTAGCTATAGGGCCTTATTCACACAGGGCAGATGTGGTCAGTGTTTTACAGCCAGTACCAGGAGTGAATGGTATTATAGAATCCAATCCTGTTTTTTGCTTCACAACTGACCGCTGAATTCTGACCATATCTGCATGGTGTGAACAAGGCCTTGGGGCCACAATTGAAGACGAATGAGTCACGGCCAAGGACAAAAGGGCTTTAAGTCTTTTTTAAAGAACAGGAAATAGCGCAATCGCGACCCGTGAAGCCCAGCCAGGCTTCTCGGTAAGATGTCTTACATAAGACAGACTTCTATTGTGTGTTATTGAGACAATGGAAGGATACTCAGCATGAAGAGGGAGGACGCACATACATGGCTGCAACTGAGAACAGGGTCCGGATTATTCTCATCATATGACAAGGACGTGATGCGACCATGCAGATTATCTATCAGCCTGCAAATGATAGCCTCGCTAGCACTTGCAGTTGCCTAGCAACAGAAGCCATGTCCAGTTGGTGACTACATAATCCTATGGAGACCAGGGTGGTCACCCACTTTTGTACTAGTAATTCTCTCTCTGGAGGGAGTCATCTATCACAGTACCCATACACCTCTGCGGGTGACTGGTTGCTATGGGCAACATGTTCTTTTTGCACAAAGTACAGTGGTCTGCTTTCTTCGGCGCTCAGTAACCAAGGTTTTTGTACGATAGGACATGATAGCATATCAACATGGCCCATAACATGCTCATTGGTGGCAGTCTGATAGCCTATACCAGGGGTGGGGAACCTTCGGCCCTCCAGCTGTTGTAAAACTACATTTCCCATCATGCCTGGACAGCCAAAGCTTTAGCTTTGGCTGTCCAGGCATGATGAGAATTGTAGTTTTGCAACAGCTAAAGGGCTGAAGGTCCCCTATCCCTTGCCTAGACCCTCTAGAACAGAGATGGGGAACCTTCGCCCTCCAGCAATTGAAAAACTACAATTCCCATCATGCCTGGACAGCAAAACCTTTGGGTTTGTTGACCAGACTTGATAGGAATTGTAGTTTTGCAGCAGCAGAAGGGCTACCAGTTTTCCACTGCTGCTTTTGGACTCCATAACTTAATTGAAACAGCGCCACTGGTAGTCACTGGCTAGGTAGGGTACTACATCCACTTAAATGGAGCTGTGTTGTACTCCCAGAGGGACCTTTTCCTATGCTATATGTCCCAGTGGTCAGAAAGTCATGCTATACTCCAGCGATATGCCGTAACAACCTAGGATGAAATATCCCTTTAAGAATGAACATTCTGATAACCCTGTATATACATAGGGGAACACTTGAAGCCTCATGTACACAGCCGTATAGCGGATCAGTGTTGTAAATGACCCGTCACGTTCCAGGAAACCCACGCAGTGCGGTCTCCATGCTCGTACCATGTATATATTTTCGCCTTTGGCTCCACTTTGATCACAATGAATAATTCATCTGCAGCTTCCGCTGCCATTGCTGGTAAATGACACGAGATCTCGCCTCTGTAGTTCCTCAGTGGTTGACGCTTCCGCCCGTAGCTCTAAATAATCGAGTTTTATTTACACGGCTCTGCGGTCTCTTCATATTTACTGCTGCTGGTCTCACAGAAAGTAAAGGGTAGTCATGGGATATTGTGCCCTGATGACCTATTAACCCAGCATTTCCCATCCTGTGTAACTCCTGATGTTGTAGAATTACAACTCCCATTATGCCCTGGCAACCCCAAACTCTCCACTTGTAGAACTACAACACCCACCATGCTCTAACAACCCAAAACTCTCCACTTGTTGTAGAACTACAACTCCCATCATGCCCTGGCAACCCCAAACCCTCAACTTGTAGAAATACAACTCCCACCATGCTCTGACAGCCCAAAACTCTCCACTTGTTGTAGAACTACAACTTTCACCATGCCCTGACAGCTTAAGGCCCTCTACCTGTTACAGAACTACAACTCCCATTATGCTCTGGCAGCCAAAGGCTTTCCAGCTGTTGCTAAACTACAACTCCCATCCCACCCTGGCAATCATAGAAAACTACAATTCGCAGCATGCACTGACAACCCAAAGGCTTCCCAGCTGTTACAAAACTACAACTCCCTTAATGCCCTGACAACCCAAGGCTAACCACTTGTTATAGAACTACAACTCCTATTATGCCCCAACATACAAAGGCTTTCCTGCTATGACAAACTGACAACTCCCATCAAAGTTTGGAGAACCAAAGACTCTTTGTCTGTTGCAAAACTACAACTCCCATCATTCACTGACAATTCTCCAGCTGTTGCAAAACTACAGCGTTACGAATCCCTGACAACTTTCGGCTGATGGGAGTTATGACTGTGTAAGCTTCCCAGTACCCTCGGCCTGCTGAACTCGTTTTAATTTTTTAAAAGAAAAAATAATAATCATAATCGTAAAAAATAATAAATAAATAATTATAAAAAAATAAATAAATATTAAGAACAAATATAAATAAATACTAATAACAAAAATAAATAGTAATTATAAAATAATAAATAAATATTAAGAACAAATATAAATAAATAAAGACTAATAACAAAAAGAATAAATAAATAAAAATAAATAAATAAAAGGATGACAGTCATTTGTATATGGATGCATAAAAAAATTGTCACCATCTACCCAGTGTGCGGAGTAAAGGTCAGGTTGCCATCAGTTTGGAAAGTCCCACAATTGGGTAATGACCATTTACCGACATGTCAAAGGTTAGAAACAAAATACAACATCACAGCGTTCACAGATCACTATCTGGCATCAGTATTCGTAATACAAAACCAAAAAATAGAATCTACACAGAAAAAACTATAATAGAAAGATTTGCCCTTCTTATATTTGGGACCAAGTCCAGTACTAATGCAAAATACTGATCCGGGGACCAAGTCCAGTACTAATGTAAAATATTCATCTGGGGACCAAGTCCAGTACTAATGCAAAATACTGATCCGGGGACCAAGTCCAGTACTAATGCAAAATACTGATCCAGGGACCAAGTCCAGTACTAATGCAAAATACTGATCCAGGGACCAAGTCCAGTACTAATGCCAAATACTGATCCGGAGTACGGCTAAGTAAATGTAGGTCAGAAATTTGATCAGAATCAGAGAAACCTACAAAGAGAAAAACTATAATGATTTGTATATCATGGGATTTGTATGATTTGTATCTCTTCTGTGCTATAGACCAACTTCTAGTTTACAAAAAGTGATGCAAATGCTGCCGGTGGGACCCAGGCCTAAGGAGAATTTTAAAAAATTATATACTAAAAGAGTAAAAAAAAAAAAAAAAAAAAAAAAAAATTAATAAATACATTTAAAAAATAATACTTTATATTAAAAGTTTATATTATTGTTTATGTCAACCCATAAAAGAAATAATAAATAATAATTATTATTATATTTTTATATTGCAAAATTTATTATTTTTTAAAAAAGCCGAAAAAATAAGTATAAATGTCAGTTTAAACAACAAGTATAACCTAGTTACAGATAGGCAATAAATATTATAATAACTATACCGCCAACCTAAAGCTTCTATATGTATTACTATATAGGATGGAAAGTTTCGGAGTTGCTGTAATACAGCGACGTACATAATAATATCTATTACAGCCGCTATATTGTAGATCAATACATTTTGGTTGTATACATAATGGAAAGTCTTCCATAAAGCGCCAGTGCTGTGGATTTCCCAGCTACACATGGACTTGTACATACAGGGTGCGGATAACATGCATGTGCTGTATAATTGGGATCAGTCTGGACCTCTATATCAGCTCTGTCCATATATCTGCCTGGGGGTCTGTGGTACAGGATGATAATGTACAGTACATAATACAGCACACAGGGAACACACCTATCCTGAGGAATAGGAAGCAGCCTGATACATTGTAGCATCCCCCAGCAGCCCCTGTGGCCCCTCTTACCTTGTATCTGGGCCCCAGCACTAAACACACTGCTATGTATCCAGGAGAACAAAGGAATGAGGATTCCAGCAGGCAGACAGGGAGATGCAGCCCCAGCTCTCAGCCCCAGCAGCCATTTCCTGTACACACAACTACATTACCCAGACTCAGGCAGCCCACAGCTCCCAGCATGCACTGCAGCATGCTACTTTCTTTTTTAACTCTTCACTTGCTCACTTTTGCAACAACTTGACCTGTTTTCTTTTAATTGTCTTTAATTGTTACAGTAAGAAAGAAAGAAAAAAACTGAAGGAAAGACAAATAGATAGATAGATAGATAGATGATAGAGAGATAGAAGATAGATAGATAGGAGATAGATAGATAGATAGATAGATAGATAGATAGATAGATAGATAGATAGATGATAGATAAATAATAGAGATAGATAGATAGAAGATAGATAGATAGATAGATAGATAGATAGATAGATAGATAGGAGATAGATAGGAGATAGATAGATAGATAGATAGATAGATAGATAGATACATAGATTGGAGATAGATAGATAGATAGATAGATAGGAGATAGATAGATAGGAGATAGATAGATAGATAGATAGATAGATAGATAGATGATAGAAAGATAGAAGATAGATAGATAGATAGATAGATAGATAGAGAGATAGGAAGATAGGAGATAGATAGATAGATAGATAGATAGGAGAGAGAGAGATAGATAGATAGGAGATAGATAGATAGTCAGATAGATAGATAGATACAGGGGCGTAGCTAATGTCTCTTGGGCCCTGGTGCAAGAGGTCAACTTGGGCCCCCCCCCCCCCCCCCCCCCCTTTCTCGATGCTATTGGTAGATATATATCTCAAGACTGATATTACCAATAATACCAGTATACAGGAAATATTATCACCGTACATATTACCGCCATACTGTTACTAAACAAATCCTGTTTACTGAGACCCATATTACCAGTACACAAGGGGAAATATTACTGCCACACCACAACCCTCACCACCATATTGTTACTGACCAAATCCAGTATACTAAATCCAATAAAACACAGTACCAGATAACAACAAATAATACCACCACATACTGACTAACACCACTGCTGCTACTTACTAATACCACCACATACTGACTAACACCACCACTGCTACTGAATATAATCCTCTGTACATAGACCAATATCACCTCATCCAGTCATATAGAGGTGGATGCAGCTCCACACAGGCTCTATACACCATATAAATTACAGTGCAGTTATATCAAGTGACTCACAGGGGACGTCTTCTCTGATCGGAGTTCTTCCCTTTTCATCTTCTTCTCCATCTGCCCTGGGCCATTATGAGAACGTCTGAGCCACGAATCCACAGAATCTGCCAGACAGACATATTAGTCTCCTCACACTGACACCATCCTCATCTCTATACACACTGCACATCTGTATTGGCCCCTTTACACCCACATTTAGTAGCTAGCCCTGACACTATGTGATCCCCTTATAGTACATATCCTCCTCTGTGCATGCCCTATTGTATACACCCCCCATGTAGTCCACCTTATAGATGGCCCCCCAATGTTTCCCCCTTATAGATGCCCCCCCATGTTATCCCCCATATAGATGCCCCCCATGTTATCCCCCATATAGATGGCCCCCCATTTTATCCCCCTTACAGATGCCCCCCATGTTGTCCCCTCCTCCTGCCCCTTCATCACCATACTACTACCCCTTTCATCCTCCTGCCCTCCATCATCATACCACTACACTCTTCATCATCCTCTTGTTCCTTCATCATCATACCACTACACCCCCATCATCTTTTGTTTCATCATCATACCACTACACCCCCATCATCTTTGGTTTCATCATCATACCACTACACCCCCATCATCCTCTTGTTCCATCATCATCATACCACTACACCCCCCATCATCCTCTTGTTCCATCATCATCATACCACTACACCCTAATCATCCTCTTGTTCCATCATCATCATACCACTACACCCCCCATCATCCTCTTGTTCCATCATCATACCACTACACCCCCATCATCCTCTTGTTTCATCATCATACCACTACACCCCCATCATCCTCTTGTTTCATCATCATACCACTACACCCCCATCATCCTCTTGTTCCATCATCATCATACCACTACACCCCCATCATCCTCTTGTTCCATCATCATACCACTACACCCTCATCATCCTCTTGTTCCATCATCATACCACTACACCCCCATCATCCTCTTGTTTCATCATCATACCACTACACCCCCATCATCCTCTTGTTTCATCATCATACCACTACACCCCTCATCATCCTCTTGTTCCATCATCATCATACCACTACACCCCCATCATTCTCTTGTACCTTCATCATACCACTACACCCCCCATCATCCTCTTGTTTCATCATCATACCACTACACCCCTCATCATCTTCTTGTTCCATCATCATACCACTACACCCCCCATCATCCTCTTGTTTCATCATCATACCACTACACCCCCCATCATCCTCTTGTTTCATCATACCACTACACCCCTCATCATCCTCTTGTTCCATGATCATACCACTACACCCCCATCATCCTCTTGTTCCTTCATCATACCACTACACCCCCCATCATCCTCTTGTTCCTTCATCATACCACTACACCCCCATCATCCTCTTGTTTCATCATCATACCACTACACCCCCCATCATCCTCTTGTTTCATCATACCACTACACCCCTCATCATCCTCTTGTTCCATGATCATACCACTACACCCCCATCATCCTCTTGTTCCTTCATCATACCACTACACCCCCCATCATCCTCTTGTTCCTTCATCATACCACTACACCCCCCATCATCCTCTTGTTTCATCATCATACCACTACACCCCCCATCATCCTCTTGTTTCATCATCATCATACCACTACACCCCTCATCATCCTCTTGTTCCATGATCATACAACTACACCCCCATCATCCTCCTGCCCTCCATCATCATACCACTACACCCCCCATTATCCTCTTGTTCCATCATCCTCATACCACTACATCCTCATCATCCTCTTGTTCCATCATCATCATCATACCACTACACCCCCATCATCCTCTTGTTCCTTCATCATACCACTACACCCCCCATCATCCTCTTGTTCCATCATACCACTACACCCCCCATCATCCTCTTGTTCCACCACCATACCACTACACCCCCATCATCCTCTTGTTCCTTCATCATACCACTACACCCCCCATCATCCTCTTGTTCCATCATACCACTACACCCCCCATCATCCTCTTGTTCCACCACCATACCACTACACCCCCCATCATCCTCTTGTTCCATCATACCACTACACCCCCCATCATCCTCTTGTTCCACCACCATACCACTACACCCCCATCATGTCCTTTAAAACAAAAAAATCTTTACTCACCTGAATGGTTCCTCTAGTCTTCTAGTCACGCGCGCTGGCGGGCTTCTGCAAGCGCGCTGGCGCGCTGGCGGGACGCCACTGCAAGCAGCTTCGGGGACACAGCAAGGTGGCATGGGGGGCCCAGCCGGGCCCCCCTGGCTGGCGGGCCGGGTCGTAACTGCGACCGTTGCGACCCCTGTAGCTACGCCACTGGATAGATAGATAGATAGATAGATAGGAGATAGATAGATAGATAGATAGATAGATAGATAGGAGATAGATAGATAGATAGATAGATAGATAGATAGATAGATAGATAGATAGATATGGAGATAGGTAGATAGATATGGAGATAGATAGATAGATAGATGATAGAAAGATAGAAGATAGATAGATAGATAGATAGATAGATAGATAGATAGATAGTCAGATAGATAGATAGATAGATAGGAGATAGATAGATAGATAGATAGATAGATAGATAGATAGATAGATAGGAGATAGATAGATAGATAGATAGATAGATAGACAGGAGATAGATAGATAGATAGATAGATAGATAGGAGATAGATAGATATGGAGATAGATAGGTAGATAGATATGGAGATAGATAGATAGATAGATAGATAGTCAGATAGATAGATAGAGAGATAGATAGATAGGAGATAGATAGATAGATAGATAGATAGGAGATAGATAGATAGATTGGACATAGATAGGAGATAGATAATAGTAGATAGATAGATAGATAGATAGATAGATAGATAGATAGATAGATAGGAGATAGATACTGGATAGATACTGGATAGATAGATAGATAGATAGGAGATAGATAGATTGGACATAGATAGGAGATAGATAATAGTAGATAGATAGATAGATAGATAGATAGATAGATAGATAGGAGATAGATACTGGATAGATACTGGATAGATAGATAGATAGATAGATAGATAGATAGATAGATAGATAGATAGATAGATAGGAGATAGATAGATTGATTGTTTGATAGATAGGAGATAGATGAAAAGATAGAGATATAGGGCCTATGCAGTGCAGTTATATTCAGTGACTTCAGGTGAGTCGTTCCTTTTCCTATACAGACAGGAATAATCTCTACAGAATTTGCCAGACAGACATTTCAGGCTACTTATCTCTATACAAACTCCCCATCTGTACTGCCTCACACAGTAATAGTGCCCACTTTGTGGCCCCATATAGTGGTTGGGGCCCTCTGTGCCCCCCATATAGTACCTAGAACACTCTGTGTACCCAGATAGTAATTATGCCCCTTTGTTCCTCATATAGTAGTTGTATCCCCTCTCTGTTCCCCCATATTAATTAGGACCCCCTATGTGCTCCTATATAGTAGTCAGGCCCCTCTATGACTACAAATATTAGCTAGGCCCCCATATAACAGTCAGGCCCCTCTGTGCTTTATATGATAGTTCCCCCCCCCCATGCCTATCATAGTAGTAATGTATCCTCAGTGCCCCCACATAATAATTAGGCCCCTCTATGTCCCCATTTAGTAGTTAGGCCCCTCTGTGTCCAGACATAGTAGTTAGCAACCCTCTATTCCCTCCTATAGTAGTTAAAGGGGTAGTGCAGCGCTAAACAATTATTCACAAAATAACATACATTACAAAGTTGTACAACTTTGTAATGAATGCTATGTATGTGAATGGCCCCCTGTGTTCCCCCCACCCACGCTAGACCTAGAAGTGTGGTGCATTATACTCACCGCATCTCGTGTCGACCCCTGTCCGCCATCTTGGGACAATGACGTCTTTGGGAGGCCGGCCGAACCGCTCCATCCGCACAGTTATGACGCGACAGAGGGGGGCCGGCATGATGGACGGATGGAGCGGTTCAGCCGGCCTCCTGAAGACTACGTCATTGTCCCAAGATGGCAGACAGGGGTCGACACGAGATGCGGTGAGTATAATGCACAACACTTCCAGGTCTAGCGTGGGTGGGGGGAACACGGGGAAGGGGGCCATTCACTAACATAACATACGTTACAAAGTTGTATAACTTTGTAATGTGTGTTATTTTGTGAATAATTGTTTAGCGCCACACTACCCCTTTAAGCCTCCACTGTGCCCCATATAGTAGTTATGTCCATTTGTCGCCCCACATGATTATTATCCAAGAAAATGAAAAACAGTCACCTCTCCCTGCTGTATACTGATGGAGACAGGGTGGTACTTTATACATGCTCAGGACGCACATACAGTTGCCATAAAATTCACAAACCTGGAGAAAAGAAATGGCTGCACATCAGCGCCGGCAGGGTGTGGGGGGCCCTTGGGGTTTGGTCCTGTGACATTGGGGTTGCAGGGCCATTCCGTGGCCTCCCTTCCCTGCTTGTGCTCGCTTTGTGGGGTTAGCGGTCATTAACCGACACAGTTTTGTTTTAGTGTAGGGACTCATGTGATCCATGAGACCGGCACGTGGTACATGAGGCAATATGGTTTGATCAAATTATATACCAACATCCTGGCGTTGGTTTTTAAATGTAGCCGAGAGGCATTAGTGTCAGCCATAGGTGGGAGGTGCAGCCATTTCTTATTCTCTAGGTGTGCATTGCACATACAATAGCACTCGCCTAGGGATCTTGAGCATGTGCCTCCGATTCCCAGGCAGGTTCCTCTTCCTCTGCGGACCTAGTGTCTATTGCAGCCTCTGCGACCATGATCGTTACCCTCCTGATAGATAGCCAGACCAACACATGGGTATGAGACAGAATGCTGTATCGGTAAATAGATAACTAGATGGATGGTGATGAGTGTGATGGAGACATTACATTGTGACCTCCATAGGGGACAGGGACTCGCATGAATGGCGGTAATTTCTGCACAGATATATATATATACCTGTGTATATATATATATATATATATATATATATATATATATATATATATTTTTTTTTATATACTGTATATATTAACACTGTCTGAGAAAATGACGTAAACAATTCGATGTTTTCCAGCATAAGTAATCCCGTTTATCATTCAGAACTCCTGGAAAGCTGAGTGACCAGACCGATTCTGTTATAACCAGCTTATTACTAGAGGGAGGACTGGGCTGGTCCGCTAATGTTTTTTTTTTCTATTCCCATTGGAAAATACTAAATTTGAAAGAATGTTAAAAATCGGTGAATCACATGTTACGGAAATCTAGCAGACGGTTTCACAATCACAAAACTGCAGCTCCTGGTCTGATACTTTCCTAATATTTGGAGGAGAAAGGTTGGAAAACAATACTGGAATGAATCAGCTATGGGGGTGTAGAGAAAGCAGATGCCTCGGGCCCTGGTGGTCAAGGGGGCCCAGATGCTACATTAGACAAGGGTATTATATCGGCGGACCTGTTGTAGATTCTGTATTGGGGCGCAGGAGTTATACATTTGTCTTTGTACAGAAAGTCTAAAGATTGAAGGAGTCCATACACCTTCTACTGAAGTCAGATGGAGGGACTTCAACATCGACTGTCAATCCTTAAACGGGAACTCCGAGGAAACTGTTTTCTTTAAAATCAACTGGTGTCATAAAGTTATATAGATTTGTAAGTTACTTCTATTTAAAAATCTCCAGTCTTCCAGTATTTATCAGCTGCTGTATGTCCTACAGGAAGTGGTGTATTCTTTCCAGTCTGACACAGTGCTCTCTGCTGCCACCTCTGTCCATGTCAGGAACTGTCCAGAGCAGCAGCAATTCCCATAGAAAACCTCTCCTGCTCTGGACAGTTCGTGATATGGACAGAGGTGGCAGCAGAGAGCACTGTGTCAGACTGGTAACTAATTTTGGCCTCATGCAGCCCACCACTCCATATTGCTGCCTTACATTCAAAAAGAACCAAGTTAAAAGTCTTGCTACCATTTTGTGTATACAGCTTCTTCACAGACCTATGTATCTCCATGGTTACAGACTACAAACCCACCCTGTGTAGTCTGATCATATTCTCTTCTCTCCCTAGTCACTTCCTGCTAACATTTATTCTGTAGCTTAGCCCTAGTCAAGCATTTGTGATGTTTGCTTTGGAGAGATGGGTGACAGACATTTCAGCTACTACATAAGTAGCAACTCAGCTTTCCCAGACTCCTGATTGTCATGTCTGCCTAATGTGGGATGTATTACTGTGTTACAAGGCAGACTGGTCAGTCAAGAGGAAAGATGGGGACTACCTCTCACAGTAGCCAGTCACCCAGCTTTCCCAGAATCAGACCATCCATTGTAAGGGCACCTGTTATATAGAGACCTGTATGTGTTAGCAGAGTGTTTTGTGCACACAATGGCGACATGCCCTCTGTTGTGGTATAACAGCCCCGGGGGCAATTACTGTGGGATGATTCAGCCAATATTCTGGACACACTAGATAAGCAGGAATGCAGAAGGTTTTTATTCCGTGTCATACATAACAGGCTTAGATACATTGGCTCAGCACACAATATCACACATGATAGGCTTAGATACAGTATCACACATGACAGGCTTAGACACATTGGCTTAACAAAGAGTGGGAGGCTTAGATACATAGCTGAGTAGCTAAGCAGTACCACATATCATATGCCACTCTTCAGGCAGTATCACACATCATAGGCTAAGATACGCCACTCTTCAGGCAGTATCACACATCATAGGCTAAGATACGCCACTCTTCAGGCAGTATCACACATCATAGGCTAAGATACGCCACTCTTCAGGCAGTATCACACATCATAGGCTAAGATACGCCACTCTTCAGGCAGTATCACACATCATAGGCTAAGATACGCCACTCTTCAGGCAGTATCACACATCATAGGCTAAGATACGCCACTCTTCAGGCAGTATCACAGATGATAAGTAGGATACCCCAGCTCATCAGACAGGATCATATATGATACGTTTAGATACACCAGTCATTAGGCAGTATCACACTTGATAGGCTGAGATACACCACTCATCAGAAAAAGAATCACACTTTGTAGATGTAGATACAGCAGTTCAGCAGGCAGTATCACAGACACCAGGCTTAGATTCATTGACTTAACTGAGAGGCTTAGATACATGGCATAAGCAGGCTAAGATACACCACTCATCAGACAGTATCACATATGATAGGCTTAGATACAGTAGATTAGAAACCTTAGATACACTGGCTCAATAGAAAGTATCACAATTGGGGTTAGATACACCAGCTAATTGGATAGTTTTACACGTAGACTATATTCACAGGCTTAACAGACAATCTCATATAGTAAGCTTAGATACGCCAGCTCATACAGAAGTATCACACACAATAGGCTCACAGTCCCCAGGAATGTTTTCTAGAATGACATCTAGGGAGTTGTAGTACTGTCCTTCTTGAGGACTCTTTTACACATGACACAGTTACACTGACAAAAAATTGTCCCTGAAAAATTCTTGTGAAATCCCGACCACAGCGCAGAGCAAGATTCTGTGGATTCCCTGGAACGTCTTCTGAATTTTTTTCAGACTTTTGCAGTGTTAGGGATGTTTTTCCACTGCAAGTTTGTTTTAGGTAAAATCCAAGACTTGACCAAGAAACCTATGGTGGAAATATTCTGTAATCAGGATCAGCGGTGTATACTGTATATGTATGCAGTGTCAGTCCACACTGCCCTCTGGTATTATATTCAGAATCAGCAGTGTATACTGTATATATATGCGGTGTCAGTCCTCACTGCCCTCTGGTATTATATTCAGGATCAGCAGTGTATACTGTATATATATGCGGTGTCAGTCCTCACTGCCCTCTGGTATTATATTTAGGATCAGCAGTGTATACTGTATATATATGCAGTGTCAGTCCTCACTGTGCTCTGGTATTATATTCAGGATCAGCAGTGTATACTGTATATGTAAGTGGTGTCAGTCCTCACTGTGCTCCGGTATTATATACAGGATCAGCGGTGTATACTGTATATGTAAGTGGTGTCAGTCCTCACTGTGCTCCGGTATTATATTCAGGATCAGCAGTGTATACTGTATATATATATATGCGGTGTCAGTCCTCACTGTGCTCCGGTATTATATTCAGGATCAGCAGTGTATACTGTATATATATATATATATATATATATATATATATATATATATATATATATGCGGCGTCAGTCCTCACTGTGCTCCGGTATTATATACAGGATCAGCGGTATATACTGTATATGTAAGTGGTGTCAGTCCTCACTGTGCTCCGGTATTATATTCAGGATCAGCGGTGTATACTGTATATGTATGCGGTGTCAGTCCTCATTGCCCTCTGGTATTATATTCAGGATCAGCAGTGTATACTGTATATATAAGCGGTGTCAGTCCTCACTGTGCTCTGGTATTATATTCAGGATCAGCGGTGTATACTGTATATATATGCTGTGTCAGTCCTCACTGTGCTCTGGTATTATATTCAGGATCAGCGGTGTATACTGTATATGTATATGGTGTCAGTCCTCACTGCCCTCTGGTATTATATTCAGGATCAGCGGTGTATACTGTATATGTATGCGGTGTCAGTCCTCACTGCCCTCTGGTATTATATTCAGGATCAGCGGTGTATACCAGGGCCGTCTTACCCATTGGGCATGGTAGGCGGCTGCCCGGGGGCCCTTGCGTCCTAGGGGGCCCCTGCCCGCTGTGACAGCGGGCAGAGGCCCCCTAGGACGCAAGGGTCCCCGGGCAGCCGCCTCCCATGCCCAATGGGTAAGACGGCCCTGCGCGCCCCCCCTTCCCCTTCTCTTGCGACCGCAAGCACTTTTTTGCTTGCGGTCGCAAGAGGAAATCCGGCCCCGGCTGATGCGTCGCTCCCCGGGGGATTCTCCTTCCCGGCCTGGGCGCACACTGAGCTTCCGGATGTGTGCGCTCCCGGAGAATCCCCCGGGGAGCGACGCATCAGCCGGGGGCAGAAGAGGAGAGGAAGCAGCGACGGGGGAGCGCTGGTAGGTGAGTTGGGTGTTTGTTTGTTTTTATCTGCTGTGCAGGGGGGGAGCCATCTATAAGGGGGGAATACGGGGGAGCCATCTATAAGGGGGGAATACGGGGGAGCCATCTATAGGGGGGAATATGGGGGAGCCATCTATACGGGGGGGGAGGAATAGAGGGGGGAGCCATCTATAAGAGGGGAATATGGGGGAGCCATCTATACGGGGGGGATAGAGGGGGGAGCCATCTATAAGGGGGGAATACAGGGGAGCCATCTATGGGGGGGGTACAGGGGGAGCCATCTATAGGGGGGGATACAGGGGGGAGCCATCTATAGGGGGGGATACAGGGGGGAGCCATCTATAGGGGGGATACAGGGGGGAGCCATCTATAGGGGGGGATACAGGGGGAGCCATCTATAGGGGGGGATACAGGCAGGGCCGTCTTAACAGCAGTATGGGCCCCTGGGCAGAGGTGCGAATTGGGCCCCACCCCCCTCGGCCGCCGCCATCAAAACCCCCTATCTTTGCAACCCCGCCCCTAGCCAGTACAGTTACATACAATAAAAAATACTAATTATTGTTAACATAAACTTTAATTCACAACACAGTCTTTCAGCAGCGCAAAAACAAAAAATAACCGTGCGTGCCGCACCAAACCAGACCAGGTTGGCTTCAAAGTATCCGAAAAACGCAATGGAGACAGCATTTCCAACAGCAATCTGCAGGGTTTATTGTCACACCAGTGCAACATATCTCATATATACAGAGGGGCAACAACATGACTATTATATATGGGAACCATGTTGTCTCCCTGTATGTATACTGTATAATACAATATACAGGGAAACAACATGGCTTATATAGAGAGAAGGGCAAAACAACATGTCTCATATACAGGGCCGTTTCTGCCATGAGGCGGAATGAGTATTCCGCCTCAGGCGGCAGATTCTGCGCCCCTGCAGGGGGCGGCAGACAGCAGCCCTGCGCCTGCAGCCGCTCACCTGTCCTGCCGCAGCCGTCCGGTCCCGCCGCCAACGCTTACCGCTGTCCCGCGCCGTCAGTCAGCAGCTGTCATCGCCCTCCAGCGAGTCGTGAGTGCCCGTGGTCAGCGGGGGCCGCGACTCTCTGGAGGGCGATGACAGCTGCTGACTGACGGCACGGGAGCGCGGAAAGGAACAGCAGTGGGACGGGACGGCTGCGGCAGGACAGGTGAGCGGCTGCAGGGTCGGGAGACAGCGGTGAGCGGGACGGGACGGCTGCTGCAGGACAGGTGAGTGGCTGCAGGGCCGGCCCGGGGGGGGGGGGGTGCGGGGGGGGGGGGTGCTTGGCGTCCAGGCGCGGGTGATTCGGTTACGGCGGGGGTTGTCAGGGGGCGGCCGCCTGAGGTTTGCCTCAGGCGGCAGAAACCCCAGAATCGGCCCTGCTCATATATACAGAGGGGCAACAACATGACTATTATATTATATATGAGAACCATGTTGTCTCCCTGTATACAGAATACAGGGAAACAACATGGTTCATATATAATATAATAGTCATGTTGTTGCTCCTCTGTCTATATGAGACATGTTGTTTTGCCCTTCTCTATATATGCCAGATAACAAGCAACAAATATTACCACCGCATACTGACTAACACCACCGCTGCTACTGACTAATCCACTGTACAACGATCACTATCACCTCATCCAGTCATATAGAGGTGGCCCCAGCTCTACACAGGTTCTGTACACCATATACATTACAGTGCAGATACATCAAGTGACTCACATGGGACGTCTTCTCTGATCAGAGTTCTTCCCTTTTCATCTTCTTTTCCATTTGCCCTGTGCCGTTATGAGAACTTCTCCGAGCCACAAATCCACAGAATCTGCCAGACAGACATATTAGGCTCCACACTCTGTCACTATCCTCATCTCTCTACACACTGCACATCTGTATTGGCCCCTTATAGATAGCTCCCCCTGTATCCTCCCCTTATAGATGGCTTCCCCCTGTGTCCCCCCCTTATAGATGGCTCCCCCCTGTATTACCCCCTTATAGATGGCTCCCCCTGTATCCCCCCGTATAGATGGCTCCCCCTGTATTACCCCCTTATAGATGGCTCCCCCTGTATTACCCCCTTGTAGATGGCTCCCCCCTGTATTACCCCCTTATAGATGGCTCCCCCTGTATCCCCCCCTTATAGATGGCTTCCCCCTGTATCCCCCCCCTTATAGATGGCTCCCCCCTGTATTACCCCCTTATAGATGGCTCCCCCTGTATTACCCCCTTATAGATGGCTCCCCCTGTATTACCCCCTTATAGATGGCTCCCCCTGTATCCCCCCCGTATAGATGGCTCCCCCCTGTATTACCCCCTTATAGATGGCTCCCCCTGTATCCCCCCCGTATAGATGGCTCCCCCTGTATTACCCCCTTATAGATGGCTCCCCCTGTTTTACCCCCTTGTAGATGGCTCCCCCCTGTATTACCCCCTTATAGATGGCTCCCCCTGTATTACCCACTTATAGATGGCTCCCCCCTGTATCCCCCCCTATAGATGGCTCCCCCTGTATCTCCTCCCTCGTATAGATGGCTCCTCCCTGTATCCCCCCCTATAGATGGCTTCCCCCTGTATCCCCCCCCCCCCCCTCGTATAGATGGCTCCCCCCTGTATCCTCCCTATAGATGGCTCCCCCCTGTACCCCCCCTCGTATAGATGGCTCCCCCCTGTATCCCCCCCTATAGATGGCTCCCCCCTGTATCCCCCCCCCTCATATAGATGGCTCCCCCCTGTATCCCCCCTTATAGATGGCTCACCCCTGTATCCCCCCCTTGTATAGATGGCTCCCCCCTGTATCCCCCCCTATAGATGGCTCCCCCCTGTATCCCCCCCTCTCGTATAGATGGCTCCCCCCTGTATCCCCCCCTATAGATGGCTCCCCCTGTATCCCCCCCTATAGATGGCTCCCCCTGTATCCCCCCCTATAGATGGCTCCCCCCTGTATCCCCCCTATAGATGGCTCCCCCCTGTATCCCCCCCTATAGATGGCTCCCCCCTGTATCCCCCCTATAGATGGCTCCCCCTGTACCCCCCCCTATAGATGGCTCCCCTGTATTCCCCCCTTATAGATGGCTCCCCCCTCTATCCCCCCCCCGTATAGATGGCTCCCCCATATTCCCCCCTATAGATGGCTCCCCCGTATTCCCCCCTTATAGATGGCTCCCCCGTATTCCCCCCTTATAGATGGCTCCCCCGTATTCCCCCCTTATAGATGGCTCCCCCTGTATTACCCCCTTATAGATGGCTCCCCCGTATTCCCCCCTTATAGATGGCTCCCCCCTGCACAGCAGATAAAAAAAAACAAACACCCAACTCACCTACCAGCGCTCCCCCGTCGCTGCTTCCTCTCCTCTTCTGCCCCCGGCTGATGCGTCGATCCCCGGGGGATTCTCCGGGAGCGCACACATCCGGAAGCTCAGTGTGCGCCCAGGCCGGGACTTCCGGTACAGGAAGCCCCAGCGACGCGCACTGAGGTTCCTGATGCGTGCGCACCCGGAGAATCCCCCGGGGAGCGACGCATCAGCCGGGGCGGGATTTCCTCTTGCGACCGCAAGCAAAAAAGTGCTTGCGGTCGCAAGAGAAGGGGAAGGGGGGGCGCGCAGGGCCGTCTTACCCATTGGGCATGGGAGGCGGCTGCCCGGGGACCCTTGCGTCCTAGGGGGCCTCTGCCCGCTGTCACAGCGGGCAGGGGCCCCCTAGGACGCAAGGGCCCCCGGGCAGCCGCCTACCATGCCCAATGGGTAAGACGGCCCTGGATACAGGGGGAGCCATCTATAGGGGGGGATACAGGGGGGAGCCATCTATACGAGAGGGGGGGATACAGGGGGGAGCCATCTATAGGGGGGATACAGGGGGGAGCCATCTATACAAGGGGGGGGATACAGGGGTGAGCCATCTATAAGGGGGGATACAGGGGGGAGCCATCTATATGAGGGGGGGGATACAGGGGGGAGCCATCTATAGGGGGGGATACAGGGGGGAGCCATCTATACGAGGGGGGGTACAGGGGGGAGCCATCTATAGGGAGGATACAGGGGGGAGCCATCTATACGAGGGGGGGGGATACAGGGGGGAGCCATCTATAGGGGGGGATACAGGGAGGAGCCATCTATACGAGGGGGGAGATACAGGGGGAGCCATCTATAGGGGGGGATACAGGGGGGAGCCATCTATACGAGAGGGGGGGGTATATGGTGTACAGAACCTGTGTAGAGCTGGGTACCTCTATATGACTGGATGAGGTGATAGTGATCGTTGTACAGTGGATTAGTCAGTAGCAGCGGTGGTGTTAGTCAGTATGCGGTGGTAATATTTGTTGCTTGTTATCTGGCATATATATAGAGAAGGGCAAAACAACATGTCTCATATAGACAGAGGAGCAACAACATGACTATTATATTATATATGAACCATGTTGTTTCCCTGTATTCTGTATACAGGGAAACAACATGGTTCTCATATATAATATAATAGTCATGTTGTTGCCCCTCTGTATATATGAGACATGTTGTTTTGCCCTTCTCTCTATATAAGCCATGTTGTTTCCCTGTATATTGTATTATACAGTATACATACAGGGAGACAACATGGTTCTCATATATAATAGTCATGTTGTTGCCCCTCTGTATATATGAGATATGTTGCACTGGTGTGACAATAAACCCTGCAGATTGCTGTTGGAAATGCTGTCTCCATTGCGTTTTTCGGATACTTTGAAGCCAACCTGGTCTGGTTTGGTGAGGCACGCACGGTTATTTTTTGTTTTTGCGCTGCTGAAAGACTGTGTTGTGAATTAAAGTTTATGTTAACAATAATTTGTATTTTTTATTGTACGTAACTGTACTGGCTAGGGGCGGGGTTGCAAAGATAGGGGGTTTTGATGGCGGCGGCCGAGGGGGGTGGGGCCCAATTCGCACCTCTGCCCAGGGGCCTATACTGCTGTTAAGACGGCCCTGGTGTATACTGTATATGCATGTGGTGTCAGTCCTCACTGTGCTCCGGTATTATATTCAGGATCAGCAGTGTATACTGTATATATATGCGGTGCCAGTCCTCACTGTGCTCCGGTATTATATTCAGGATCAGCGGTATATACTGTGTATGTGTATATATATATATATATATATATATATATATATATATATGCCGTGTCAGTCCTCACTGTGCTCCGGTATTATATTCAGGATCAGCGGTGTATACTGTATATATATATGCGGTGTCAGTCCTCACTGTGCTCTGGTATTATATTCAGGATCAGCGGTGTATACTGTATATGTATGTGGTGTCAGTCCTGACTGTGCTGTAGTATTATATTCAGGATCAGCGGTGTATACTGTATATATATGCTGTGTCAGTCCTCACTGTGCTCCGGTATTATATTCAGGATCAGCAGTGTATACTGTATATATATATATATATATGCTGTGTCAGTCCTCACTGTGCTCTGGTATTATATTCAGGATCAGCAGTGTATACTGTATATATATGCGGTGTCAGTCCTCACTGTGCTCCGGTATGATATTCAGGATCAGCAGTGTATACAGTATATATATATATGCGGTGTCAGTCCTCACTGTGCTCTGGTATTATATTCAGGATCAGCGGTGTATACTGTATATGTATGCGGTGTCAGTCCTCACTGTGCTCTGGTATTATATTCAGGATCAGCGGTGTATATTGGATATATATGCGGTGTCAGTCCTCACTGTGCTCTGGTATTATATTCAGGATCAGCAGTGTATACTGTATATATATATATGCGGTGTCAGTCCTCACTGCCCTCTGGTATTATATTCAGGATCAGCAGTGTATACTGTATATATAAGCGGTGTCAGTCCTCACTGTGCTCTGGTATTATATTCAGGATCAGCGGTGTATATTGGATATATATGCGGTGTCAGTCCTCACTGTGCTCTGGTATTATATTCAGGATCAGCAGTGTATACTGTATATATAAGCGGTGTCAGTCCTCACTGCCCTCTGGTATTATATTCAGGATCAGCGGTGTATATTGGATATATATGCGGTGTCAGTTTTCACTGTGCTCCGGTATTATATTCAGGATCAGCAGTGTATACTGTGTATATATATATATATATATATATATATATATATATATATATATATATATGCGGTGTCAGTCCTCACTGTGCTCTGGTATTTTATTCAGGATCAGCAGTGTATACTGTATATATAAGCAGTGTCAGTCCTCACTGTGCTCTGGTATTATATTCAGGATCAGCAGTGTATACTGTATATATAAGCAGTGTCAGTCCTCACTGTGCTCTGGTATTATATTCAGGATCAGCAGTGTATACTGTATATATATGCGGTGTCAGTCCTCACTGCCCTCTGGTATTATATTCAGGATCAGCGGTGTATACTGTATATGTATGCGGTGTCAGTCCTCACTGCCTTTTGGTATTATATTCAGGATCAGCGGTGTATACTGTACATCTATGTGCCGGGCCTGGTGAGTAATTGTTATCACGGGGATTGAGTCAGATCTTATGACTTTAATTGTGGGAGGAAAAAAGAATGAGAAGAAATCATGTACGGGCCTCACGCGCTTCTACATGCGGAGTCCTTAAAGGGGTACTCCCAGCTCAACGAATATAGTTAAATAGTTTTGCACATAAATCAAACTTCCCTCCATCTTCTCATATGCTGCTCTTTCCCTTCCATTGTTGACATCTCATTGTCTAGATTACCGACCACCACTCTGCTCTAAAAGCAGTGGTCTGGCTGGTGTATATATACTACGGATGCTATATTATACTTATTTATATACACAGTATATCATGATAACTCGCAGCAGCACAGCGCCATCTAGTGGTGCAGTCATCATTCCACATACAGTAAGAGGAATATGGGAAGTACAAGGGGTTCTAGCCCAACATCATCCCCCTAGCTGATCAGTGGGGGTCCTGCTGCTTACACTCCCACCGATCAATTGTCCCAGTGCATCTAAAAAAAAAAATAAATAAAATAATGCAGCTCTCTATATAGTCTTTATTAATAATTTCCTTCCGTTTTGTGTCCCCTGCTGCTCTGCACATCTGTGTATCTCCAATAGTATTTCTACAATAGCAATCCCCCCCAGTAGTGTCTGCACACAGTAGTTACTCCAATAGTCTTTACACAACCATTGAGGTTTAGTACCTGTATTTACCTGGATACCGGTGATGCCTAGTACCTGTGGTTGCCGGGATACCAGGGATGCCTAGTACCTGTGGTTGCCTGGATACCGGTGATGCCTAGTACCTGTGGTTGCCGGGATACCAGGGATGCCTAGTACCTGTGGTTGCCTGGATACCGGTGATGCCTAGTACCTGTAATTACCTAGATACAAATGATGCCTAGTACCTGTGGTTGCCTGATTACCGGTGATGCCTAATACCTGTGGTTGCCGGGATACCAGTGATGCCTAGTACCTGTGGTTGCCTGGATACCTGTGATTCCTAGTACCTGTAGTTGCTTGGATACCAGTCATACCTAGTACCTGTGGTTGCCTGGATACCGGTGATGCCTAATACCTGTGGTTACTGGGATACCAGTGATGCCTAGTACCTATGGTTGCCTGGATACCAGTGATGCCTAGTACCTGTAATTACCTGGATACCGGTGATGCCTAGTACCTGTGGTTGCCTGGATACCGGTGATCCCTAGTACCTGTGGTTGCCTGGATACCGTTGATGCCTAGTACTTGTGGTTGCCTGGATACTGGTGATACCTAATATCTGTGGTTGCCGGGATACCAGTGATGCCTAGTACCTGTGGTTGCCTGGATACTGGTCATGCCTAATACCTGTGGTTGCCTGGATACCAGTGATGTCTATACCTGTAATTACCTGGATACCGGTGATGCCTATTACCTGTGTTTGCTTGGATACTGGTGATACCTAATACCTGTAGTTGCCGGGATACCAGTGATGCCTAGTACCTGTGGTTGCCTGGATACCAGTGATGCCTAGTACCTGTAATTACCTGGATACCGGTGATCCCTAGTACCTGTGGTTTCCTGGATACCAGTGATGCCTAGTACCTGTGGTTACCTTGATACCAGTAATACCTAGTACCTGTGGTTGCCTGGATACCAGTAATACCTAGTACCTGTGGTTGCCTGGATACCAGTGATGCCTAGTACCTGTGGTTGCCTGGATACCGGTGATGCCTAGTACCTGTGGTTGCCTGGATACCAGTGATGCCTAGTACCTGTGGTTGCCTGGATACCGTTGATGCCTAGTACCTGTGGTTGCTTGGATACTGGTGATACCTAATACCTGTAGTTGCCGGGATACCAGTGATGCCTAGTACCTGTGGTTACCTTGATACCAGTAATACCTAGTACCTGTGGTTGGCTGCATCAGGCCTCCTAACACTTATAGTTACCCCAATGGTACGCCCAAACAGTAGTGAACCCCTAATAGTGTCTGCACACAGTAGTTATCCTTGTACCTGTGGTTGCCTGGATGGCAGTGATACCTAGTACCTGTGTTTGCCTGGATACTGGTAATGCCTAGTACCTGTGGTTGCCTGGATACTGGTGATGCCTAGTACCTGTAATTACCTGGATACCGGTGATGCCTAGTACCTGTAATTACCTGGATACTGGTGATGCCTAGTACTAGTGCTAGACTCTGTAGAGACAAGACGCACCTAACCGTGTCTCTTCAAGTAACCTTACTAAGCACTATGCATTGTTAGACCCCTCACAGGAGAGAACACATCAGAGATTATCTCAACTAACACCGTGGACTAGGAGAGTGACAGTGCAGGACAGTATCCACAGACAGCAAACAAGCTAGGAACTGATCCAAATAGAGCAAAGCTGCTAGAAGCCTATGAACTCTATCTTGCAGCGTGATTGTCAGCGGGAAACCCTCAGCATTCCGCTCATCCCAGGTAACAAGGTCTGGGGCTTGTGTCACCCACTAGGACGGGTCCCCCGACACTGGTAGGGCAATAGGTAGTGCGAAGACCCAAAGGTCAAACATGAGCACAAGTATTCTCTCTTTCTTCATAAGTATTTTTCTACCTCATCCTCCAACATCCTGGCAGAGTACAGTACTATTTGGATTGGGACTCTCACGACATCCTCCTCATTGCTTCTCTGATTCTTCTACGTATCTCTCAACACGCAACCCAGTCAGCACAACTGTACTCTTCGCTATACTCCTATTACAGATCTGGACCTTGTGTTTTCAAGTGTATTAGCAAGTGTATTGTCAAGTGTACAGTATCCTGTCAAGGCACAACTGTATGTTCTGCTGCACACAAGTACTTTCTGAGTAAACAAGAGATTATTTATGGTAAAGAGACTCTGTGTTTCCTCACCCTGCACCAACACAGTATATACACACTCCTTGGGACATTTCCCCTTTCTGTGAATGGCAGTACCAATAGTCCAGGAGGGTCACTACACCACTCTGGCCCACTGTGATAACAACCCAAGGGACCCCTGTAGCAACTCAGCAGGACACAAGGTACAACCGGCCCTTTAAAGTAAAAGCAGGTGTGCCACCATACCTGTGTGCCCAACCGGCACTGGCGTCACGACATAGCATCACTGAGCCAGGCTGTATTCCAGCCAACCACCACTGGAGTGGTGTCACACTCTACCATCTGGCGAGTGACCAGCCGCACCTCCACCAAAGCACCGCGGGGGGCTCACCACAAATCCACCCCCACCCTCACATGCTATATGCTTCAACGGCTATGGTTATTATTTTACTGGATATTGGAGTGCCCCTTTAACCCCATAGCGACCCATGACGTATCTGATACGTCATGGCGCCGCGGGGGGTGTTCAGAGCGGGGTCCTGGAGGGACCCCGCTCTGAACGGCGCTGATCCCGGCTGACACTTGCAGCCAGGCAGTGCCTCTGTTAGCCGGCGCGGGTCCCGTTGCCGCGTCGGCTAATTAAGCACTTCAATGCAGCTGTCAAACCTGACAGCTGCATTGAAGTGCTTTATGCACAACATCCCTGGTGTCTAGTGGGTCGGATCTCCCCCCCGCGATGCGATCGCGGGGGGGAGATCCGTTCTTCTGGCCGTGCCGGGCCTCAGCGTCGGAATGACGCTGATCCCAGCTCGGCAGTAGATTGCTATGGCCTGCAGCAGGCCATAGCAATCTATGACCGATCTCATGGATCTTTGCTGTGTATATACACAGCATTGATCTCTATGAGAGATCAGTGCTATGTATATACAAGCCCCCCAGGGGGGCTTCTAGTCCATGTAAAAAAAAAAGTAAAAAAGTGTTTTTATTAATAAAAAATCCCCTCCCCTAATAAAAGTCCAAATCACCCCCCTTTTCCCATTTTATAAATATAAATTAATAAATAAATAAATAAATAAACATATTTAGTATCGCCGCGCGCATAATCGCCCGAACTATTAATTAATCACATTCCTGATCTCGCACGGTAAACGGCGTAAGCGCAAAAAAATCCCAAAGTGCAAAATTGCGCATTTTTGGTCGCATCAAATCCAGAAAAAATGTAATAAAAAGCGATCAAAAAGTCGTATATGCGCAATCAAGGTACCGATAGAAAGAACACATCATGGCGCAAAAACTGACACCTCACACAGCCCCATAGACCAAAGGATAAAAGCGCTATAAGCCTGGGAATGGAGCGATTTTAAGTGACATATATTTGTTAACAATGGTTTGAATTTTTTACAGGCCATCCGATACAATATAAGTTATACATGTTATATATCATAGTAATCGTAACGACTTGAGGAACATGCATAACAAGTCAGTTTTACCATAGGGCGAACGGCGTAAATGCAAAACTCCCCAAAATCAAAACAAATTCGTTTTTTTTTTCAATTTGACAGCGCAAATGATTTTTTTCCGGTTTCACAACATATTTTATGGAAAAATTATGCCTGTAATTGCAAAGTACAATTGGTTTCGCAAAAAATAAGCGCTCATATACGTCTCTAGGTGAAAAAATGCAAGCGCTATGGACTTTTAAACATAAAATGGAAAAAGCAAAAGCGCAAAAATGAAAATTGGCTTGGACCTTAAGGGGTTAAAGGTTCTGTTTCCTATTACAGAGAAGTAATGCAGGTAGTAAATGTACATTAGGAATATACATGGTTGGATTTATGGTGATATGATTATTGTATTAGACATCTGATAGTCTGGGAGGAAAGTCTGGGGGGGAAGGTCTCAGCGGTTGTGGTGTATCAGGGATAGTGGTTCTTGTGGCTGTGACCTCACTGGTTGGCGATATCTAGAGGACCAATATCTTCTGTCTTTATTCTCTTTATGAATTATCTTTCCCATAGTCCAGGCAGCAGCACAGATAGGTTACACTGCACCAAGATTACCCAAACATGAGGGAATTATTTAGAAGTGTCAGGAGAAGCTGCATCTACATTATAATGTCCAGCTGAATGGGCTCATAGTTCAGCCGGTGGAGATAACAAAGTGAGATCACAACCCTCTTATTATCACGGTTCTGGCAGTTCCTGTAATAAGACATATGATATGTTCTGCATCAGGGATACAATAAGATGTTTATGGAAACTCAATCCGTGGTAATCTCTTCTGAAGAGATGCCTTACGTATCGTCCGGGCACCATTGTGAAATACTTTTACCAGTTTCGCAATGGCAGGGATCTGCCCATATATACAGCAGCAGAAACCATAACTGGCACTGAGATATCCTGAGGGGCCCCGGTGAGTATTACACTCTATGTATATCTCTATAGCTTCTGTATACAATGACATCTGTCCAGTGCACAGGGCAGTGAAGAACATCTTCATATTCATTTTTGTAAAAATTAGAGTTGAGCAAACTTCGCATACGCTCGGGTTTATCCAAACACGGACGTGCAGCATTTAAATAACGATGGCTGAAGTAATTGGATGAAGCCATGGGAGTCCCGGAAAACATGGATACAGCCTATGGCTCAAATGCCGCACGCTTGGGTTCGAAGTTTGTTCAACTCTAATAAAAATGCTTTAAATAGTGGTCACAATGCACATACATTTATTATATATTGGTGATGTCCAACAACCTTTATCTTGGAGTGCACTCACCTGGGAAGGTTATGCTGCAAAAGCAGTGGCGTAGCTACCATAGAGGCAGGGAAGGCAGTAGCTATGGGGCCCGTGGGGGGAGGGGGGCCCAGGGATGCACAGGGAAGATAAGAGCCTCCTGTGTCCTTTTGCTTAACCCCTTATGTACTGCAGTGTGTAAGTGACCCAGTGTTCTCTTACATGCTGCAACACAAAAAAGGGTTAATAAGCTCAAGACAATTAGCTCTCTGCTTCACTGCTCTGATAACCTCTGAGCTCCTGCAGAGGTCCCTTATCAGTGCAGGAGTAGTGAAGCAGAGAGCTAATTGTCTTCTGCATTAGCCCTTTTTTTGTGTTGCAGCATGTAAGAGAACACACTTCTTCTAGTGCCTACTCCAAGGTCCATTAAAAACAGTAGTTATGGTAGGTTTGTCCCCATCCAGGATAGCTGGATATGTTTTGTGACCATGCCAGGGAGCAATCCCAGGTAAGTGCACACCAAGAGCCAGGCAGCTAGTGATATCTGAGATATTACACCAGCAAAGCCTTTCCTTGTTTTTATTTTGGCTGAAGGTATTGGTCTGGGATGCGCTGCAACCTTTTATGACATCCTGCAGCTACATGGTGATTTAAACCATGGTTTGCATTGCTCCATGCTTTGAGAACTATTTTTTTTATTAATCATTAGTGCTGTAAAACCTTTTCCTGGTCAGCTGCATAATGTTTGCATATTGCAATAAAACACTGTCCACTGTCTAAGTGGCAATTTAAAAGGAGTGCACAGATACACACAGTTTAAAGCTGGTATTGTAAGCCACAGGTAGCGATGTACCTGCTGTCTCCACAGTGAACAGGCTGCCTCTGACACGGGTACGATGTCACTTGCTGCCTACTGGGGAGCACTACCTACCTAATGACATACATGCAAACTGGATGAACTACCTACCTAAGGATTCACCTACTGGTGTAGGAAAACTACCTTTCTACTGGGGGACATACCTACCGAATTTAGAAGGAAAGAGTAGAGGATGACGCTGATCACAGCAGAGGTCACCTATGGAGTCTGTATAGAGCTGATACCTACCACAATTTGGTCACTGTATAGGTGGCTTACAATGGTCAGTCAGTAACAGTATGGTGATAAGTCAATCACTATGTAATGGTAATGTGTTTACCATATCAAAGTATTAGAAGGCCCTTGTATGCTAGTATAATTGGTAATGTTGGTCTTCGTATAGGGATTTGTTCACAGTACCAGTTTGGTGGTATTATCCAATAGCATGGTGTGGTGGTAAACGTTGGTCCTTGTACTGTACATAATGGTATTATTGGTAATATTGATATTGTGATACTATTTGCTCCTTGTAAAAAAAAAAAGCTAGACATATCATAATATAATCCCTGATATCTTGCAGTTTTCATTCACACCGCTGGGCCTAAAACTAAACTGAGACTTCCTGTTGTGTCTGTAGAGATAAGAAGAGGCTGCAGTAAAGTGATCTGTTTGTATTTCAGCAACATGTGACTCTGGCCGACCAAAACTTTTGAGTCATATGTCAAGATTTTTTTAAATGAGCATCATGTGTTAACCCTAAGACTACATAAACTTCTACTTCCATATTACATATTCGTCCTCACTTCTAGCACACCAGTGCATCACAGATGACTCTCCAATTGACAACATAGTTAAAGTAACACAGTGTTTTTGTGTCAAAAATAATTGCCTTAAAGTAGTTTCCAAAACTATACATTTAATGTGGGGTAATACTAAAAGATACGGTATATAGAAGACATAACTTTAAATCACATTCAGTTAAACCTGAACTGGTGTGATGATATATTTTTCTTTGTCTTTCAGAAACATGAGGGCTCCTCTGATTTTGTTAGCAGTTGCACTTTTCACATTGGCCTTTGCTGATCATGAGGACCACAATAGACATGACAAGGATGACCACCATGACCACAGTTGCAGCCATTACCAGAAAGGAGAGAAAGATGATAGGAAGCATCAACATCCACACAATGAGCTCTTACCCTGCCAAAAAATAGCTCCATACAATTCCGAATTCTCCTTTGCCCTGTATCGGCAGGTAGCTCTGGATCATCCCTCTGAAAATATTGTCTTCTGCCCTGTTACTATCTCTATTGCATTTGCTTTCCTGCCCCTTAGTGCTAATTCTAAGACCCACTCACAGATCATAGAAAGATTAGGCTTCAACCCTTCTGAGATCTCGGAGAAAGAAATGGCTAAAGTCTTTGACCATCTTCTGTATGTTCTGAGTAATGTGAACAGGGACGTGCAGTTATATGCTGGGAACGCTCTCTTCATTTCCAAGGAACACAAGATTCTCCAGACATTCCTAGATGATGCCAAGAGGCTCTTCGACTCCGATGTGTTTCCTACTGATTTCAAGAACACAGAAGAAGCAAAAAACCTGATCAATAGTTACATAAAGAAGAATACCGATGGCGAAATCTCAAAGCTTCTAGACAGCGTAGACCAGGACGCCATTATGGTCCTCATCAACTACATGTATTTACCTTACGCTATAACATCCACCCCACAAGGTATGCCAAGTTCTGACCTGATAGAACCTAGATGGTCCCATGAGGGCTTATTTTTTGGAAAGGTTTTCAGAGATGTCTATATAATGGAAGCAACTAAAAAAGGAGTATTCTTGGCACTAATGACTGGTCAAGTGGTGCTGTGGGGTTGGTCATGGTTGCTGCACTAGAAAATGAGACAAGCCAGGGCTCCAGACTAAAAAATTTACCTGGGAGCCATTGGCTCCTAACCTGAAAAATTTAGGCGCCAAATAGAATATTTGGTCGCCAACATTTTAAAACATGTAAAATTAATGTTATGTTAAATGGGACTTACTGTGTGCAGAGGCCACGGCAGCCTCCTCCTCCTTTAGATCCTTTCTTTTCTTAGTTTGAAAACGTTCAACATGGAAACTTGCAACTTGACAACCATATACCCCCCTGCTGCCGGTGTGTTCCCTCAGCCAGCTGCCATCTTACCGGCAATGATCTACTATATATATATATATATATATATATATATATATATATATATACATACATACATATATATATAGCCCCCGGCAGCCGATGACATATAGCCCCTGTGGCAATGTATATGGGAAGTGGTACTGTGCAGTGTATACATACACACACACACTGAGAGAAGTGGTACTGTGCAGTGTATATACATACAGACACTGAGGGAAGTGGTACTGTGCACTGTATATACATACAGACACTGAGGGAAGTGGTACTGTGCAGTCTATACATACACACTGAGGGAAGTGGTACTGTGCAGTCTATATATAGCTGGAGGGCCATAGATTTGGAAACGCCTATACAGAAGCATGCTATATTTTATGTCATTCTTAGGCTGCCTCGACAAAGAACTACAAGTCCCAGCTCACCTACAAAAAGGATTTCTCCACCTGTAAAAATAAAGTTCCACCCCAGCGATGCCCACAGCCGCACTTGTATCTATAACCCCGCCAGCTCCCAGTCCCTGGCTGCAGCACAGCACCTACCAGACAAGTAGTTGGTCCATTTCAGCAGCGAACCCTCCATGTCCTGCAGCCTCATAGCCCCGCCCCCTACAAGAGGCGATCTCGTCCATGAGCGAGTAGCCTCAATCCCCCGCCCAGGCCTCTGTCCCCCCACACACATTACTGGCCGGCCGCCACCCCTGCCGTCCCTCCGGTTGTACTCACCCACTATCTAAGCTTGGTGCCGCTGGGGTGAACTTGAAGAACCGCGGCGCCGGGTGAGGAGAGGCGGGAGAGAAGCGCTGGAGGAGTGTGGCGCCTCTGCGGCCGTCCGTCCAATGAATGACGGACGTGCTGGATGACGTCACTGGAGAAGCGTGTCCCCGCACGCGTCATCCAGCACGTCCGTCATTCATTGGACGGACAGCCGCAGAGGCGCCACGTGATTCGGCGCAGCGTACGGAAGGCGGAAGTCCTTAAAGAGACAGCGCGCCGCCGGGGCCAGTCGCAAATGGCGCCCAGATTAATAAATCTGGGCGCCATTTGCAAGATGTCAGTCGCATTGGCGACCATTTTGGTCGCCATCTGGAGCCCTGCAAGCTTAATTCTATCTCGGTCTGTTTTTTTAGATGTAGAAATTAGAGATGAGCGAACTGGGTTCGGGTTCCAGTTGATCCGAACCCGACCGTTCGGCATTTGATTAGCGGGGGCTGCTGAACTTGGATAAAGCTCTAAGGTTGTCTGGAAAACATGGATACAGCCAATGACTATATCCATGTTTTCCACATAGCCTTAGGGCTTTATCCAACTTCAGCAGCCACCGCTAATCAAATGCCGAACGTTCGGGTTCGGATCGACTCGAGCATGCTCCAGGTTCGCTCATCTCTAGTAGAAATGCTATATAATATCACAGCTTGGCTGCTTTCCATATACAGTGAACATATATGATTTTTCTCTCTAGGAAAATGGAAAAAGTCGCTTGATAAGAAAGAAGGAGATTTTCACGTCAGTGAGAGCACAACTGTAAAGGTGCCTTTCATGGTCAACACTGGATGGCACAATGTGGCCTTCACTGATGAAGCCACCGTGGTCTCCATACCCTACAATGAAGACGCCAATGCCTTATTCATCCTACCTAGAAAGGGGAAATTCTCTGAAGTAGAACAGAATTTTAATGAAGAATTGTTAATTAAATGGAAGAAATCAATGCATACGGGGTAAGGAATTACCATCTATCTATTGTGTTTCCCCAAAAATAAGAGTGTCTTATTTTTAGGGGATGTCTTATTTTTCTATGAGGAATTCCCACCAATTGTTGAACAAAAAAATTAACATTTATTATATACCGTACAGTAGTTGTCATCACAAACCAGCATAACTCTGGTGGCAGAGGGGGGTCTTACGTTTAGGGGATGGCTTATTTTTAGGGGGATGCCTTATTTTAAGCTATCCTGTAAATCGTCCACCAGGCTTCTTATTTTTTAGGGAAACAGGGTATGTAGGCTTGGAATGGCCCACTGGGGAACCGGAAGAAACGCCTAGTGGGCCTTGAGCTAGATTCGGCCCCCTGGGCCATTGTCAGCACCTGGCAGACAGTGGCCCTTTTACTGCAAGCGCACCCAATGAGTGTTAACAGTTAAATGTGACATTGGCTTCTCGCTCTGCCAAACGCTCTTGTGGCCACAGGTAGAACTATGGCCCTCTCCCAGCACACAAGCAATGACTAGTGTGACGGCTTAGGGATGGTATAGTGAGGTGTATTCATTTTTTCTCTACGGTCCATCTTAGGATGTATATGCGCTATAAACGATCTGCCCATTATCTTATGGGGTCCACAGATTACATATTACTGTGTTTTTTTCGTTTGTTTTTTTTTAAATAATTTTTTATTGGAGCTTCTACAAAATGGAAGACAAGGAAGACAAACCATTGCATTGTCGCAGCGCTAATTTTTCATTTTTTCGGAGTGCAAACGTACAATATAACAAATGTTGGTTTTATTAATAAACAAAAGGTGATCAGCTGGATAGCTGGATATGAACTATCCATAGTCTGTTCCTCACATGAGGCGCCAGAGTTTCTCAAGACTAAAGTTTGGAGACCCATGCTTTAGCTGATAGAGTGGGGATCGGCTCATATTTTTATACCAAGGTAAGTAATATGTAACTTCGGAGCCCCTGTCACACCCACCAAAAGGTCCTCGGAAGCTTAGTACCCAGCTCAAGTACTTCACTCTTTGACAGGTTAATTTTATATCCAGAAAATTGGCCAAAATTAGAAATTGTTTGAATGACCTCTTGCAATTGCTGTTGTGGTTTGGACAAAAACAACAAAGCATTGTCTGCAAACAACGCCATCTTACCCACTCTAATGCCCTGATAAAGTAAGGAATGGCGCAAATGTCGCACCAAAGGCTCCAAAGCCAAATTGAAGAGGAAAAGGGATAATGGGCAGCCCTGCTTAGTCCCACTGCAGAAGGAAAAACTAGGGGATAACTGTGAAGGTAGCACTATTCGCGCCTAGGGATCTCTGTAGAGAACGCCAAGTAAAAATCTGAAATGCTCCTGTGATTCCCACCCTTGTTAGCACCATCCTGAGCCAGTCCCACCTAGCGTTTTTGAATGCCTTTCTTTGCATCTGTCAGTAACCTCCCGCCTCCGTCACTGACTGGCTGAGTGGACTTGAAACGTCACATCTCGAGCGCGCATCAGACACCAGGAAGCGGACGGGCAGCGGGGACCGGAGTGCCGCGATGCGGGACCCGCCGCTGGAACTGGGGAGGTGAGTGGACGTCTTTGCCCTGAGCCACCTCCTCCCCGGCCATATCAAAAAAATGCCCCCAGGCCGGAGTACCCCTTTAATACCTTTAACGGTCACCACCACATGTACCCACCTGCCTTTCAGATCATTGTCATGAGAGACCGCTGAGAAAGTTCCTATATGTTTCTCTTTTTTTCTGTAGGTTGCTAAAATTAGTCCTACCTAAATTCAACATCTCCAGCACTATCAACCTTAAAGAAACATTAAGCAAAATGGGTCTAGCAGACATCTTCTCAGACACGGCTGGTCTTTCTGCTATCACTGAGGAAGCCAACATGAAGATTTCTACAGTGAGTTAAACCTATGTATAGGTTTTAAGGGGGTATTTTGAAAAACAAAAATAAATTAATAAATAAAAAGTTTTTTTTTTTATTACATTTGTTTTTCTCTATTGCTAATATGCAATTTACAGACATCAGGGGAACCTCAGTATCTGCAGGAGGCAGCCCTAGCAATATGTCACTGTGCTGGGCCCAGAGCTTGTGAGACATGTGTGGTGTCCCACCACAGGTGTTGCTATTGGTTACACCCTTCCCAAAAGTCTGTACTTCTAAGTGTTAGTGGTAATAAAGTAGTGCCAAAGTTTTACCACTAGATGTCGGTGTTACAAGTATTTATATCTAGATATCGCACAGCTGTAGGAAGCAAAGGGTTATTGTTTTCTTCTGTACCACATGGATCTGTGCACCAATGAGAGTTTTTTCTTCTCCTCACCTATCATCTTTCTTTTTACATCTTTTATATGCCCTCTTCACCCACTCACAGCACAGTTTACACCTGCTGTAGGAAGGAAGTCACATGGGTAGAGGAAGTGTGGGGTCTTTTTACCTTGGATTCTGTAAAGGACGCAAGATAGGACGCTCCCTACAGCAGTCAAGTTGGGCCCTGGCTCCTGCTAGGTCCCCAATTCAGTTGTGGTCTAGACGTTGAGCAGAGCACATATATATATATATATATATATATATATATATATATACCAGGGCTCCAGATGGCGACCAAAATGGTCGCCAATGCGACTGATATTTTGCAAATGGCGCCCAGATTTATTAATCTGGGCGCCATTTGCGACTGGCCCCGGCGGCGGCGCGCTGTCTCTTTAAGTATCCCCGGCTGATGCGCGGCTGCCGGGGGTGTCCCGTCCTATCCCCGGCAGCGCGGCGCATCAGTGAGCTGCCTGGGGCCCTGACTTCCGGCACAGGAAGCGCGCGTCAGAGACGCTTCCTGTGTCAGAAGTCACAGCCCCGGCGTACAGAGAGCTCACTGATGCGCCGCGCTGCCGGGGATAGGACGGGACACCCCCGGCAGCCGCGCATCAGCCGGGGACAGCGTCCGAAGAAGAAGAGGATCGCCGGGGGAGCGGGTTGTCAGGTGAGTTTGTGTGTTTGTTTTTTTTAAATACTGCTTAGCATAGAGGAAAGGGGGGGGGGGGCATCTATAATGGGGGGAGAAGAGAGTGCCATCTATAATGGGGGGAAGAGAAGGGGGGGCATCTATAATGGGGGGAGAAGAGAGTGCCATCTATAATGGGGGGAAGAGAAGGGGGGGCATCTATAATGGGGGGAGAAGAGGGGCCATCTTCAAGGGGGGGAGAGGGGGCTAGCTATAAGGGGAGGGGGTATCTATAAGGGGGGGAGAAGAGGGCATCTATAATGGGGGGGGGGGGGGGGGGGCATCTATAATGGGGGGGAGGAGGGGGCATCTATAATGGGGGGAGGAGGGGGCATCTATAAGGGGAGGGGGTATCTATAATGGGGGGAGAAGAGGGGGCATCTATAATGGGGGGGAGAGGGGGCATCTATAATGGGGGGGAGGAGGGGGCATCTATAATGGGGGGAGGAGGGGGCATCTATAATGGGGGTAGAGGGGGTCATCTATAAGGGGAGGGGGTATCTATAAGGGGGGGAGAAGAGGGGGCATCTATAATGGGGGGGAGAGGGGGCATCTATAATGGGGGGGAGGAGGGGGCATCTATAATGGGGGTAGAGGGGGTCATCTATAAAAGGAGGGGGTCATCTATAAGGGGAGGGGGCCATCTATAAGTGTAGGGCAAACTGGCTGCAGACACTGGGAGATAGATATATGCACAATTATTATTACCAGGGCCCCTCAGGTGTCTGTATTGTAGGGGGTCACTTGCATTAGTCACTAGGTGAGAGATATATCTATCTATATACACATCTTGTGGGGGTCACTATGGCTGCAGTCATAAGTCTAGCTCAGTATGTATAGACTGTTGCAAGCTTTTAAAGGGAACCTGTCACCCCCGGTGACGGGGTGACAGGCTCCCAACCCCCCGTTAGAACCCCCTATACTCACCTCATCGCGCCGGGTCCCGCTTCTGGAGATGGTCGGGTCACGGAGATCTCAGCCGCTGCAG